>NW_021586614.1:0-226 GCF_001605985.2 Dendrobium catenatum
ATATATTTCATCTTATATTATTTTAATATTAAATATGCCACCAATATTTTATTCTCATTATTCATATATTTCATTCATACCACTCATATTTGATATTAAATTGAATTATAAATGGTATGTATGTAATATTAAAATTTTAAGTGTTAGATATGTAAATAGAGTAGTATATAGTGGTATGTATGGAAATCCTCAAAATTTAAAATTTGATCGTAATGTATTTAAAATT
>NW_021586615.1:0-502 GCF_001605985.2 Dendrobium catenatum
AGCCAGCTGTTTCGCAGGTGGAAATGAGAGCAGTAGATAGGAGGTGCATTGAGAGAGGTGATAGTCAGCTGAAGAAAGAGTAATGTCAATGCAGAGAATGCGAGATATTGGGCCGAGACTCCTCATTTTGAAACGAAGGTGTAGATTATGTAGTAAGTTGGTAATGAAAGTGGAATCATTCTCGGTAATCAAAATATCATCTACATAGATAAGTAATTAGATGCAAATGGCAACATTTTAAAGAGTAATAAATGGGGAATCGATAGAGCTAGTGTGAAAGCCTTGGGAAATAAGATAGGAGGTGATAGTTGCAAACCAAGCTCGATGTGCTTATTTTAAACCATAAAAGGCGAAGGCAAACATTATTTGGATTGTGGATCTTGAAATCATTGGGATTTTGTCAAGTAAATGGTTTCATTTAGTTTGCCATGAAGAAATTATGGCATTAACGACATTCAATTGAATGACTTACCAATTTTAATGAAGTGCAACAATAAAAAAT
>NW_021586616.1:0-540 GCF_001605985.2 Dendrobium catenatum
ATGCTCAATTGAATGCAAAGTCTTTAAATTGCTTTTTCCGTGCTTTAAATTCTGATGATTTTATGTTAGTATCCACGTGCACTATTGGTAAGGTAGTTTTGGATAAATTGCACACCATATACGAAGGCACTAGTGAAATCAAGCAATCAAAGTTGAATTTGTTAATGCATGATTTTGAATTATTTTTCATGAAACCGTATGAAACGATCTTAGACATGTATACCAGATTCATTCAAATTGTAATCTCATTGCATGCTTTAGGAAAAGAGTTTTCAAAATTTGAGAAAGTCAATAAAATTCTTTGTTGTTTACTTGAAAAATTTGATGTCAAAGTTGTTTCTATTTGTTAATCAAAAGATTTGAATGATTATTATATTGATAATTTAATTGGCTCACTCATTGCCTACGAGCAAGGTTTAGGTCAAAGACTTTTAGATGTAGGTGAAATGATTGTTCTAAAAGCTGAAGATATGGAAAAAGATTACTTAGTTGGTGACGATAGTAATGACTTGTCAAGCAAATCACAAAGCTCACCAAATC
>NW_021586617.1:0-453 GCF_001605985.2 Dendrobium catenatum
TATTTATTTATTTATGCTATCATTAATTATATTACTTGTTATTTTCTTAAAATGTAAACTGTGCTATTCTTGAGTATGGAGTATGGAGAACAAATGCAATGGGAGATTCAATTGAAGAATATATCATATAATTTTTTTTCTTATCATTAGGACGGAAAAAAAATAGTAAGAAAAATGTTGTATGTAATTTTTCTCATCTGGAAAATATAAATAATAAATGAATAACGGATATAATATATATACTAATTATAATTAAATTTTAATTAAGAAAATAATGAAATATTTTGTAATAAAATAGATTATAGTTTTGAATTTATTATGTTCTTTTTATTATATGTTGGTGCAATTAAACAAATTTGATTCGATTCCTATCATGCAGCCATTGATACTTTCATAGAGAAAGATAATTATATTAGAGTTCAATGCAATAAAACAATCAATGAGAATTTTAAT
>NW_021586618.1:0-230 GCF_001605985.2 Dendrobium catenatum
CTCTCTCTCTCTCTCTCTCTCAAGCTCTCTATCTTCTTTATCCAAGCTCTCTCTCAGATCTCCTCCATAATAAATGATTATCTTAAGACATAATAAGAGTGCTTAAATAGAGAGCCTCAAAAGTAGCCCAAAATTTCAACTTGTCATTAAAGATCGTCCAGTATGATTGATACAAAATAGTACGATTAGCTTTTCTTTATATAATCAGTTCAAGATTTATACATAATGTT
>NW_021586619.1:0-226 GCF_001605985.2 Dendrobium catenatum
TATGAAAAAACAAATTCTAGTGATATTTAATAATTATATTGGAATAGAAATAATTGCATTTTTTATTTAATATTTTTATTTTATTTTGAATTTATAATATTAAATATGTATGAGGATATCAATGTAATTAATACTAAACAGCAACAGCAAAACAATATGATAGCAACGGCTTCTTCGAGTAACGGCTGCCTTTCAACCTTCGAAAGCTCTTTTTTTAAATTTAGGC
>NW_021586620.1:0-414 GCF_001605985.2 Dendrobium catenatum
TCCTGGATGATTTGTACCAATCATGCCTAATTTGATCCCGTGATTAGGAGAGTAATTAAGGTTAGATTGATTGATCATATTGTCTGAGACGATTGCAGAATCATACTGGACAATCTATAAGAAAAACTTTTGTTTTCTCCTAAATCTCATAGCTGTCTCGAACTATCTACTGGATGATAAAGTCTATTTTTAAAATAATCATATAGGATAATATCCTGGATGATCAATTATATTTTATATCATCCCATTTTATCTTCTCGATATCCTGAACTATCTGTTGGACGATTATGTATGATTTTAAACTAATCGTATAGAATGATGTCTATATCATTCTGGGCGATCAGAATAAACGTTGCATTCTAATCGTATAAGAAACATATATCTTCTTGGATACAACGGCTGATTTATACTAAT
>NW_021586621.1:0-437 GCF_001605985.2 Dendrobium catenatum
CTTGGTATATCAGTAATTTTCCTCTCTCTCTCTCTCTTCCATCTTTTTTAATTGATAAGCAAATAAATTTAAGAAACAACACTGAGTGCTTCAAATGCCAAACGAAACCATAGTGGGCCTAGCGACAAAAAACCTTCCAGGCAATCAATCGTTTTTTGTTCTATTGGTTTAAAATTTAAGCTTTGAACGAATAGGTCTTAGTGTGTGCATTTATGAGTGAATATGCTCAAAGTTTCACCGAAAAAAAATGCTGAAACCCAATCCAGAACTCAGTGATGCCGGAGCTGAGCTGATCAATCCTATTTAACTTCAGGCTCGTTTTAATTTCAATTGGTAGATATATGGTTGTTTAGGTGTAGTACTTTCTTTTAAGGCAAGTAGCCTTTTATGGGGCCTAATTGTCTATAAATACTTGTAGCAATTGCTTGTAATGACAG
>NW_021586622.1:0-713 GCF_001605985.2 Dendrobium catenatum
CATTAACTCCCCTTGACCTAATTTGAAATTTGAACTTAATTTCAAATTGGATTTCCCTCCAAATTCACTTAAAACCTGAAATTAATTTTAGGTTTAGATTAAAACTGTATTCCTCTCTTGGTCTAAACTTAATTCTTCTCCATTTAGCCGAGCCCCCCTCCCTTCTGTCCTTTCTCCATATTGGCCGCCCCTCTCCTTGTTCCCCTTTGGGAATTTTGAAGCCAAAAGAAGAAGACGACGTCCTCTCATCTCCTCTTCGATGTCGAATGGCCGATCCCGAGGTTGATCACGATTGGGAATACGACGAGATTGACATTCTTCTTTCTCCTTTCTACGACCCCGATTGGGAATATGACGAGACAGCGGAAAGATACGTCATGTGCATCCTCTATTGCTTGGCACATACGAGCAATCTTCAAAAGCCTAAGACGCCTTGGCTTCTCATTGGGAGACCTACACCTTCCCCATCAGTGGCTACCTCTCCGCCACCGTCGACCTTTCCATGGATTAAGACCATTGGCGTTGCGACCATAGCTGTCAATGGCGCAAAATAGCGCGCGCCATGGCGCACGGCTCGGCGCGGCGCACCTACGGCGCCATGTTCATGGCGAGGCGCATGTGTTTAAAATAGCACGTACTATTTGCGCCACATGTGAGCCATGGCGCATTACGCACAACGCAAAATAGCACGCCAAATTGTTTTTAAATTTCGG
>NW_021586623.1:0-381 GCF_001605985.2 Dendrobium catenatum
TGCTGTCGGAGTACGGAATACGGAAACGGACGGAGCGGACGGAGTATTGCTGCGGAAGGACCGCACAAATATCAATAGTTCGCGTATTTAAAAAAAAAGTCTTGCGGCTAAATATCATCCTGAGTATATTGACATTTATACCCTGTAAAATTGGGCTAAATTAAAATCCAAAATGTATTATTAATAAAGTCAAAAAATTGGTTGAATAAATGCTAATCATATTAACGTCTTAACAATTGGAGGTTGGATAAAAGTTTGATGTCATAAATTTGAATCAATTGCAAATCCGAATAGAAAATGTTTATATTAAAATATTTGCATCAATAGTTTGATGTTATAAATTGGAATCATTATTTGTTGAAATATTTATCATAACAAGGA
>NW_021586624.1:0-726 GCF_001605985.2 Dendrobium catenatum
AAGGCTCCGCCTAGAGGGAGAAGCAAGAGCAGAGCTCCTGCCTCGCGTGCTGTTAGTAAGGCTAGTATTAAAGATGCACCTCCGGTAATTTCCACTTTACCTGATCGGCCTCCTCTGCTTCTGAGTGCTGAACCGTCCTCCAGTCAACACCATCCCGAGACAGATTCGGGTAAGAGTATTATCTTACCTAATCTTAACCTCCCTCAAGCTGACTCTTCTTCAGCTAATCACTTCATTCCTAATAACTCCAAACCTAACCTCTTGTTACCTCCACAAGTCCTGTTAGCCAATAGCTTCCAAGCCCTCCCTTTAGACACTGCTGTCATTCCTGAGGATGACCCTACTGAGGATGATCAGCTGGATGAAGAAACCTCTTCTTCTTCCAAAACGGAGGTTCTCATATCTTCTAAGTCTACTTGTCAGAAAGATTCCTCCTCTTCCTCAAAAGCCAATACCCCGCCTAAAAAATCCAAAACCACTTCCCCACCAAAAAAACCCAAGACCAAATCGGCCAAGAAGGCCAAAGCTCACAAATAATCCATGTCCCTCCCCCCCATGGCTGCTTGGAATGTGAGAGGGTTTAATCACCCTGTCAAAGTTAAGATGTGTAAAGATCTTATTTCCAAGTTCAAATTGAAGTTGATTTGCATTTTGGAAGCTAAAATTCAGTCTGAGGCTCTTCTGGATAACTGGTTTATTCAATCTCATTCGTTATTTGACAATGAA
>NW_021586625.1:0-257 GCF_001605985.2 Dendrobium catenatum
AGCATGCTAGGTCCAATTGAGATAATTACAAAATTCATTTGAAGGACCCACTCAAAATATTCACCCGACTTCATTTCAATTTTGATAATATCAAATTAACATTCACTTGTTCTTTCATACCCCAAAATCTTAATGTGAAAGAATTTCATATTTCATCTCATAATTAATTTATCGGAGCTACTAAATCCATTGATCTAAAACTTAGCAAAAGTGTGTGTGTGTGATATATATATATATATATATATAATCATTATTCA
>NW_021586626.1:0-286 GCF_001605985.2 Dendrobium catenatum
GACCAGAATTGGCTAGCCCTTCCAATAAGCTTCATCTCCGCGAACCTAACCTTTCTGGCTTCAGAAATGTTATACCACTTGAAGAAGCTATCCATACCTTTGATCCAATCAAGGAAGAGTTGGGGATCTAAGGTGCCATCGAAAGTCGGAGCTTCTACCTTGATATTCTTCATCAAGTGTATGTCGGGGTCATGGTTGGTGTCGTGTATGTAATGAGGATTTCGATAAGGGGCACGTGGGGGCCCATCTTCTTGAAAAGTTTCATCCCCATACATGGAAGGTGGCC
>NW_021586627.1:0-241 GCF_001605985.2 Dendrobium catenatum
TATATATATATATATAAATTTTTCAACCAAATTTTGAGCTCAAACTCGAGTCAATCTGAAAGATGAGCTTAAGCTCAACTCATGACACTGAAAATGGGCTTGTCGAATGGATCGATTTCGTGTTCGAGCATGCTCATTTCGTGTATGTGCCAGCCTTCCGCATCTGAGCCCACCTTTTGTATTCAAGCAAGATTCTACGTCTGCCCTTCCATTCTACATCGTGATCTCGCATTTGTGTCTG
>NW_021586628.1:0-204 GCF_001605985.2 Dendrobium catenatum
TCCATGCATTATTATAAATGATTTTAGAAAGCATAATTTCAGGAATTTGATCCATAAAAGCAATACCAAGAAGATCAACAAGATTGCTACCATCAGCCCAGTGATCCCATTTCATAGATATAGGAGAAGAATTATAAATTCTGAATTTAAAAGCATGCTTAGCACATATAGCCGTATAACAGATAGATTTCCAAAATCTGGAAG
>NW_021586629.1:0-211 GCF_001605985.2 Dendrobium catenatum
AAACGAACACAAACATGAACACTCACATACTCGGCTCGGGTCGTTTGCAGCCCTATTTGAAACCAAATGAAGACTGGTGATAATTTTTTCATTGACCGTTTTTCCTGCTTTCTCATTTAATCTGAACTTTTACTGTTGTTTAGGTAAATTTAGGTTTTATTTGGGAAGGCTTTATTACTGCTTTTTAAAGTTGTTTTTTAGTACTAAATTT
>NW_021586630.1:0-366 GCF_001605985.2 Dendrobium catenatum
AATCCTATTAACAAAATGGAACCATAATAAGAAAAAAAAATATATTTTGTCACGCTCTTATTTTCACCATTCTTAAAGTAAAATGATCCAAATGAGCTCTTTTCTCCTTTGTTTTCTTCTTGTATTGCTTGATGTTTCACCCTTTTGCTTCATGCTTAATGTATTAGGAGCAACGAAGAAGAATAGGAGCAAGTTCTTCATCTTGTCAGCTTGTCGGATGACGGCGAAGCCCGATAAGCCGCTACCCAAGGTCTTGTCTGTTCCTCTTCACGAAGGTAATGATTTTTCACCCCTGTCGCGTGCTTCTTCAGCTAAATTTGAGTCCACAGATTCATAAATCCGCCTCTCCATGGGATTTAGATTTAG
>NW_021586631.1:0-312 GCF_001605985.2 Dendrobium catenatum
GTGTGTATAATGCTTATATATAGCATTTATAAACTAATATATCGTATGTATATTCTTATTTATAATGTGTAGAATGCTTGTATATATCATGTATAAACTTGTACATCATGTGTATAATTCTTGTATTATGCATATAAAACTTGTACATACTATTTATAATACTTTTATATAGTGTGTACAAACTTATACATAATATGTGTAATGCTTGTACATATCGTGTATAAACGTATTCAAAGTGTGTAAATTATTTATAGATAGTGCGTATAAACTTCTATATAGTATGTATAATACTTGTATAAACTTATACGTAGT
>NW_021586632.1:0-546 GCF_001605985.2 Dendrobium catenatum
GGCATGAAATAAAAGAAGTATTAAACATGTGAAATGTTAAATGATCATAGAAAGTTATATAGATATAGGTGCACGGCTACCTTTGCATGACACTATATTATTTAATTCTTTTGTTACCAGTTTCTCAGTTTTATATTAAAGTATGCATATTGATCTTCTTTATATTGTAATTGAAATTGAAAGAGTTATTTGATACCTACTGAGCGTTAGCTCACTCTCTAGTTTTGGGATATATTTAGAAAAACCTGCTAATCAGTAATGACCGACAGACCGTCATTCACCTACCACCGTAGGGAGACGCCGGGTGACAGGTTCTTTTTGTTATTTTGATGTTTTGTAATAGATGGACGTATAGAATGACATGTGATGAAGGGACATCTATTTTTGTATCAAACTTTTATATACATGTTTATAAATGAAAGAAACTATCATTTTGAATTTTAGGGGCTATTTCTTACATTTATTTATGGTTATTATAAATGTTACATTGAAATGTTTCAAATTTTCCATCTGATATAGTTCCCGCCTCGATCACACGAGCTTACC
>NW_021586633.1:0-597 GCF_001605985.2 Dendrobium catenatum
AAAACATTTTGATAATATTTTTATTTATTTAATTTTAAAATTTATATTTGGTATATATGTTTATATATATGCATATTTTAAAATTTATTTTAAAACTATATGTCTTTAATTTTTTTTAAACTTTGAGAGATTTCTCGAAATATTAAACATAGATTAAGCTTGATCGAATTGAATTAATGGGGAAGTGATTAGTGAATAATCATATCTTGATTATTCATTAATCTATTTATCATTTAGATATTCTTTTGTATGCTTAGGTTGTGCACACACCACATAGTCTAAGGCTCTCCTAGATTTAGGAATTGAATGTGCTTATCTATGTGTAACATGTATTTGGTCAAGGGTTAGTCAAAACTTCAATTCAAACATATTAAACTTAGTGTCACTAAGGATAATAATTAAGGACATGTGTTTAGAGAACTTAGAATATTTCCAATAATTAGGATTCACTTCCTCTTGAGTTAAAACTTTGAAAACTTAAGCTTAGTGACACTGTCAGCCCTTAGAAAAATTTTCACTTGTTTTAGAAGTCATTAAGACCCTTAATTAAATTTCCTAAGCTTAAACCCTTAATTAAGCCATTGAAACTTCCAGAAA
>NW_021586634.1:0-314 GCF_001605985.2 Dendrobium catenatum
TTAAAAAAAAAACAGAATAAAAAATTAAATGCATAAAATAGACAGGAAAGCAAACAAATATGTGGGCACTGCAAAATTTACCTTTGGGTGCTCTAGCCTCTCTATATTGATTTGGGGAGAGTTTTAACAAATTAAGTCCAAGAAAAATTTTCAGAAGATAAATTAGATAGAGATAAAACACTAACCAAAGATTTCGCCCTCATATGCGATGACTTTAAGATCTAAGTTCCAATTTTCCATAAGTGCAAGCCCCTATGATTAATTATCCCTCTCAGTGACAAAGAGCACTTTCAATTAAGACTAGTCATTAAATA
>NW_021586635.1:0-863 GCF_001605985.2 Dendrobium catenatum
GTGGCAATTCCACCCAGAAGGTAATGGGTTACTCCTATAGCACGTCCTTGTACAATACTCAAGGCTCTAGGCTGGGTAGCAGGAGGTCGGTAGGGGTGTGGTGTTTGTAGTCACCACAAAGACTCTTCCACCATTCACAATTCTTCTGGTGGTCAGGGCCTCAGGCTGTGACAGCCTCTCTAACACAGAAATTCTCCCACGAGAATTTTCAGCAACAGGTCGTTGTGCCGGCAGATGCACACGACGGGTGACAGCTTCATTAGCGTTGAGTCTTCTGGCAAACTTCTCAACATTCCTATCATTCACAGGAATGGCGGCATTCCTTGCAGCAATCGCCAGGAAGTCAATGCTACCAAACTGGATGGTAGCTCCGGCACTTCCGGTCTCAATAACAGCATTGGCCAGTTGAATCCTGGCTCCTTGTCCCAGTTGGACGGTCATCGGGGTGTTCCGTAGATTCATCTGCATAAATGAAAGGTAAGGGTTAGTAATCAGAATCTGATACATCACCCCGTACTTTCAAAATGCAGAGACTTGCACATAACACAAAAATAAGAGAAGATAATATTAGCGAACAATTCAAATAATACAAATTTAAAAACCGCTAAATGCATATGAGTTCGCTGAATGATCATTTTTAGAAAATTCAAAATTTTGAATTATTAAAAGATCATTTTGAAATACTCAAAATTTTGAGTATGATTTGATATAGCTGCTACTATAGCACTGAGACGACTAGCCAAAGATGGAAAGAGAAACGAATCCCCAACAGAGTCGCCATAAATCTGTGGGCTCCAAAAATTCGGCCCCGGCCTCCCCGTCGTACTTTTCTTTTTATTCGGCGAGGGAGTTTTAACTAAATA
>NW_021586636.1:0-2000 GCF_001605985.2 Dendrobium catenatum
AATTTTCTAACCACCATTGTGAATATAAATCATAAAATATAAATTATTGTAATAGGCTCCAAAATAGAGGAGTCAATATTTGACACGACCCGAAAACTCGATTCGAACCCGACTCAAAAATTTCGGGTTAGGGTCAACTCCAACCCGAAACGGGTCGGGTTCAACATTTTGACCCGTTTAAAAAATCGGGTCGGGTTCGGGTTAACCCTTTGACCTGAAACTGACCCGAAATTGACCCGTTTTTGACCCGACAACCCGAAATTGACCTGATTTTGACCCGAAAAAGAGGAGATTGACACGTTTTAACCCGAAAACTAGCATTTTTTTTAATTGAAAACGGGTCATTCGGGTGACCCGGACCAGAAGCGGGTCGGGTTCAGGTCCAGAATATTGACCCATTTTCAAAAACAGGTCGGGTTCGGGTTGACCCGAATAGTGTCAGGTTAGTTTCGGATTCAATCCAAACCCAACCCGTGACCCTAAATTGACACCCCTACTCCAAAAGATGAATATCATTGCATTAACAAGATTCTAATGTCAAAAAGGCAAAACAAGATCAACTAAAAAATTTGATAAAGCCTATGAAACAATAACTCCTATCAAAGCATGGGCTCATCATCTTAATAAGTGTATATTCTAACTATTATTCCTAGCATGGGAATAAATTAGCCAAACTTAATGCTTATAACATGAAACAAACAAACTAGGCCAAAATGTTGCAACTCGAGCTCCCGAGTTTATATTTTTTATGATAACAAATTTATTGATTACCTATTTATTTCTCCTAGCATTTGTAGTGCATATTTGTTTGTGTTTGTACTAACATTTCAAGTACATCATGCACCACTCAATGAAGATTCAGGACTCAAGATTGATTAAAATAGGGTGTGTTAAAAGAGTCTGTAATATTCATTTATTTTAATTTTGGGGCCGAGGTTTCTCAAAAGAGCAACCTCCTTAGGTTAATTATATCCCAAGTGAGCCCAAGAACCCTCTTAATTATGGAATTAATGCTCATGTTCAAATTGAATAGAAGATATTGATGTTTAATGAGGTTAAATCCAGAATGATTGAACGGTTAGGAAATGAGAACTAATCTACTAGGTAGGTATAACGCCCTCGATCAAGATCTCATGGTTTCGTTGTCCCGAATTCATTGGTGTCCTTAGTCTACTTAGTCAAGTGATGACTAAAGAATCCCAACCAGCAACCATAAGACCTCATCCAAGGCTACCTCATAGACCAAGGGTGTGGACTAGGCTGGCAAACTGGAATTACACTCCACTATTGTGTAAGGTAGTACCTTGTGGTGGTACCTATCGAGGTTGATAAGGCTACCTAGGCTTTAGGGCCCACTGGCAGGAAATAATGTATTGTCTCCATGTAGCAGAGGCAACACCAAAAATGAGGCTTATTACTCAACCATGTATGACCTAGAATGTCCAAAAAATTTGAAAAATCCCTTCAATGTGGTAGAAGAGATGAGACAGATACAGACATCTCAATGTGCTTGAGAAGATGCCAAATTGAGTGGAATCTTCAATATCTCCTCAATGTGGTAGAGGAGACATCCAAAGTATGGGACTTATAGCTCAATCTGTGTGATTGAACAAGCTCGGACATCTCTTCAATGCGGTAGAGGAGATGTCAAAATGGGACTTGCCCGGAGCAACCGTGTGATTCCCACATACTACTCTCTCATGCTCAAGCTCAACTACTCATTCCTCTCTTGAACTCTGTTTTTCTTCTCAAAAGCTCCTCTCTCAGAGTTCCTTCTTCAGTCACACGTTACTCTCTTAATTTTCATGAATCTTAAATATAGCTTAAGTATTAGGCTTTAAGAAACCCTAAAAATTCAAGATAGTTGTTACTGTTCATACAACATGATTTGGGTTCGTATAGTATGATCAGTTCAAAACTAGTCCCGTCCAGTACAATGTAAACAAAAGTTTAAATAAACTATTCAAATTTTATGAACACATCTTACAGTACGATGAATA
>NW_021586637.1:0-258 GCF_001605985.2 Dendrobium catenatum
ATGACACTAGAAAGTGCTCTGATACCACTTGAAAGTTCTCTAATGGAACTAGAAAGTTCGTTAGGGATGTTAAGCCCTATAGAACTGATCCAAGGCTAAATAAAGAGAGTGGTGAATTGGTAAAGAAGAAACTTTAAGCAAAGTACAAACCAAACTCACCATAAATAAAACAAATGCGAAAATTAAATGTGGAAGCAAATAATAAGAAAGAACACACCAAAATTATAGTGGTTCGGTCAAACCTTGACCTACGTCCAC
>NW_021586638.1:0-339 GCF_001605985.2 Dendrobium catenatum
CCCTCGAACTTTGAAATTTTTTTAATTTCAAAGGCCCTAAAAAAATTTTGGATTAGAGGGGAAGAAAGAGAATGAGTGCTTATAAGTTCTCCGCTCTCGCGCATTTGATGAAAGAGGAGATCTCAAAGATCTCAATTTGTCAATTATTTTGATTGATCTTAATCAATCAATTTTTATTAAATCATAATTAACTAAATGAGTTAATTAATATTTAAATGTCAATTTTAACATTTCAGTTAAATCAAAAATTTAAATTGAATTTCCCTCAGAAATTTGAGGAAATTTCGGCAGCCTCCCGGCGTTTCCTCCCCACCGAGGGAGAAATCGGGACGGCACTGC
>NW_021586639.1:0-328 GCF_001605985.2 Dendrobium catenatum
CTGTACGAGAAGCGACTTGGGAGAAAGAGTCGGACATAAGGAAGTCGTACTCGTACTTGTTTTGACTGAGTTTTGATCGGGCAATGTCGAGGACGACATTTTTTTGAAGTTGGGGAGATTGTAACATCAAATCTGCTCCAGGATCGTTCGGGCCGATCTGGATCGTCCCGGGACGATTAGTGTAAATTCTGTTCCAGATTCTGTACAGAAGTTACAGGAATGAGTTCCTGTAGGGATTGTCCGGGCCGATCTGGGATCGTCCCGGGACGATCAGTGTATGGCTCAAGTCAGAGAGCAAATCGTCTTGAAAATTAATTACAGTCCTGAG
>NW_021586640.1:0-242 GCF_001605985.2 Dendrobium catenatum
GAGCTATACCGAGCAATACCGAGCAATACAAAAAATATCTAGTTTTTTCTAGAGAAAATTCGGTATGTGCTCGGTATTGCTCGGTATAGCTCGGTATAACTCGGTATTGGTCTTCACATGATGATATTCCTCATTATTACCAAATAATATCTAGCAATATCGAACAAAAACCGAGTTTTTTGGCGTTGGGAGGACGCATCTCTACGTCAGGTGGGAGGACGCAATAAAAATTCCTCACGATC
>NW_021586641.1:0-307 GCF_001605985.2 Dendrobium catenatum
ATGAAACCTTCTGAATCGATTTCTGAAATGTATACAAGGTTTACTTAGATTGTAACTTCTTTGCATGCATTAGGAAGAGAACTTTCGAATTATGAAAAAATGAACAAGATTTTGAGATGTTTGTCTTCGTCTTTTGATGCTAAAATCACTGCAATAACTGAATCTAAGGATTTAAACACTTATTCGATTAATAACTTACTTGACTCACTCATTGCTTACGAGCAAGTGGTGAATCAAAGAAATCTTGATGCATGTGAGAAAAAAAGAAGAAAACAGTGGCACTGAAGGCACACAAATCTGATTCTTC
>NW_021586642.1:0-309 GCF_001605985.2 Dendrobium catenatum
ATAGCTTTTTTATTGCTTTCTAAAATGGAGTTTAATAACAATTTTTTTTTATTTTTTACTAAAACTCCGTTTTAAAAAGTAATAAAAAAACCGCCCGGAACGAAGCCTAAGTTTTATTTGGCTATTGCTTTTTTATTGCTTTTAAATGTGCTAAAAGGATGTTTTTAGAGCATTTTAAAAATTATTTTTCTTACAATAACTTTGTAACTACTTTTACAAAATTGTCCCAAAGAGATCCTTACTAGATATGATTGCAAAAAATAACTTTTAGCACAAATATTTTTAAATAGAGGAATATAAATAGCCAAA
>NW_021586643.1:0-1037 GCF_001605985.2 Dendrobium catenatum
ATGGGTACGAAATGACTTCGTACACACACATCGTCCCATACGAACTAAGTTCGTCCGGTACGAACGGTTATTCCATAGGTCGGTTCCCAAAAACTGCAGAACGTCGCTTAATTTTCAGAGTCGGTTCACTTCGTTCTGGGACAAATAGGTTCGTCCGGACGAAATTTTTCCAGAGAGCAAATCGTCCCGGGACGAATACACTTCGTCCTGGACGAAATTACTCCAGAGAGCAACTCGTCCTGGAACGAATACACTTCGTTTTTGAACGAAAATTTTCCAGAGAACATTTCGTCCTGGGACGAATACACTTCGTCCTGGACGATCAGTACTTAGAAAAATTTTCTCCAACTCATGTTCGTTCCATTGCTCTTACGAGGAGATAACTAACCTGATCGTCCCATACGAACTAAGTTCGTCCCGTACGATCAATACAAATTTCTCAAGATCTCCTAAAGTGTGTGTGTGTATTCACTCAATTACAATCACTCCCTCTCAAACTTAATTCAAAGAAAAATACAAGTTTTAAATACACAAAGTATTTCATGCTGAATTTGATTTGAAGTCTTTGTAGTCTGGAGTTTGATTTTCCTGAAATGTTAGTACACACAAGAGCAAAAACAACTCTTCCAAAAAGTGTTAGGAGATAACTATACATAAAACAATAATATTTGAAATTATCAAAATTATAAAAGTTGCAATAATGTAAAACATGCAAATAGCAACTCTCTTAACAATAACATCATGTTGATCTTTTTGTCTTTTGTTTATTTATTATTATAAATTTTATTTATTTAACTTTTGAATAAACTGATATGGTTCATTTGATGTTTTGATTGTTTTTACTTAAATATAAATCGAGTTCATAATAAGAAAATAAAAAAGTAAAATTATATCATTATTTATATTTAAAAATTCAAATCAAATTAACCAAAGAAGAACAATTTGATTCAATTCTTTAATTTTATCCAAATAATACACACCTATTCTCATGTTCTTCCGAGCTTTAGAACAAAGAGATGAGGCATACGTAATATTAG
>NW_021586644.1:0-279 GCF_001605985.2 Dendrobium catenatum
TTACTAAAAAAATAATTAAACCTTAAATTTTAGGTAATTTACCTTAGAAAAAAAATAAGGTCAACGTATAGTTTTACCATTCAACATCAATAGGAATTTTATAGTCATATTTTTTTTGTTAAAACTTCTATCAGATAGCTGACTCACCTTGTGGCCAAGAAGGAGAGAGAAGCTCCACAATTCAAGGAAGGATTTGGAAAAGAATTTTGAAGGTTTGGGTGCTAAGGAAAGGAGAAAGTAGAAGGTGGCCGGTTATCTATGGATGACCGGAACACCAAC
>NW_021586645.1:0-327 GCF_001605985.2 Dendrobium catenatum
TGGTCAAACAGTCAATATGAGTGATGTGGCATCCAAGTTGGCTTCAAACATTGATGGAATGCTTTGGGTTCAGTGTATGAAGCAATTGATCCATGTTTGATAGGGTTAACCATTTAAAAGCCCCTTTAGAGAAGTTGTTGACTATGTTGACCAGTCAACTAACCCTCTTGACTGCTGAGGTGGAACATGGGAGAGTCTTGAATGCTGGTGTGATGGACTCAAAGCTTGTAAATTAAAGTTTGAATGTATATGAGCATGTGAATGGGAATTTGACTATAATTTTGGGTTTAATTAAATCAAAACTCCAATTGATTTGATTCCAATTGA
>NW_021586646.1:0-291 GCF_001605985.2 Dendrobium catenatum
CCACTATTATTTGCATTCGATTACAAATGAGGTCCTTCCTTGGGGGGAAGGTCTTGCCTAGATGTACATCATATGGAGTACATTACATGGTGGGAATACAAAGAACCACTATTGATGATGTGTTCGTTTGGTTGAAAGGACCATAGTTTGTGGGCGAAGGAAGTCAAAAAACTGTTGTTTGGCGACAAAGGTAGCAAGGACCATAGTCGACGGGCGACGGAGGTCGAAAGGATCGTTGTCTGGCAATGGAGGTTGGAAGGACTGTAGCCTACTGTAGTCGGCATGTGATGG
>NW_021586647.1:0-400 GCF_001605985.2 Dendrobium catenatum
CCCGTCTCCATTCCGGGTCGGGGTTGTCGGGCCGCGCAGTAAATAGTGAGAACACGTGACACTATTTTACTGGCGTCCGAACATAGAGCTACGTCAGGTGACCGGACCAAATAAAAGTTCCACAACATACCCCTCAGTCCCCAACATTCTCATTTGCACTCCATTCACGTTCTGATTCCTCATCCTCTGTCGAGATCATTATCGTTCGTCATTCCTCCTTCCATTCACATTGATCTTCTCTACTATCCAATCGGGCGCATTCGGTAAGTCTCCACCGATACATCTTTAGTTTCTATGAATTTGCCTTAACTTCGCTACTGTTGTTAAGCGTTGGAAGAGTATTCAACTATTAAAAGAGAAATAAAAAAAAAATGTTTTGCAAGAGAGAGCTTTGAGATAA
>NW_021586648.1:0-313 GCF_001605985.2 Dendrobium catenatum
AAATATATGTTATGAGATTTTCTTGTTATGTTTGGATGGCTATCTTGAAGGGTCTTAAAACGAATGATATCCTTGTTAAGAGAAATTTGAATGTTTATATTTCTTGTTTTTTTTTTTTTTTTTTGTTAAAAAGCTAAAGAAAGACTTTTTTTTTTTTTTTTTTTTTTTTTTTTGTTAAAAAGCTAAAGAAAGACGCAATCATTTATTTTTTAATGTGATTTTTTATTAAAAATTATCTCTAATTTTTTTCCAAATATTAATTTTGTTATACTTAGGCCTAATTTGGTTCAATTATTGGATTATATTTCTTCTC
>NW_021586649.1:0-1008 GCF_001605985.2 Dendrobium catenatum
TATATATATATATATAACAAAATCTTTCAAAATAAAAAACTATTCATTGCTCTATGAATAAAGCAAACTTTGCCCTATACAGTAAGCTAATTAAGGGTAAAATTCAAATTTGATCAAAGCTCATAAAGAAGTCAAATTCATATTAATGCAATCAAACAAACCTGGTTCAAATTCTAAGATCGCAAAAACATGATATGTGCCCCATGACAAGTTGGTTACTCTAATTAAAACGATGCCACTATATTACAATGATAGCCCACATATTTTTACTCCTCAATGGCATGCATCTTAGCTTTTAGTTTTAATAGTTACATCCAATCGGTTACAAAGCCCTATGTTAGTCCAAGTCGATAAAAAATTAAGCACACCTTTAGCTTTCACCCCGATTTATGAAATCCCCTTGAATGAAGCAATTCATGAATGCCAACAAGGAATTTTTAAGTTAGGTTGAAGTCCCATGATAAAATAGGCCAAGGACGATAATCACCCACAATAATGGAATCATAGGATCTTGATCAAGCAAGTCATCAATCCCTAACCAAACCCCTCTTAGCAAAAGAGTGGATTGCCTTCATGTGCACCAAGAAAACCATTGTATTGACCAATTTATGAGAGTTTATAATACTAGCCAAAATCGAAAATTCTCCCTCATGAAAATAGTAATTAATCATGGAGGTTTCATCTATTGGAATCTTTAAACCACGAAAACAAAGTCCTTGAAAGAGAGCAATATCTCTAAAAAATATTTTATCACTATGTAATCAGCCTCTTGAAAAAGATCAGCCCTTCCCGCACTGAGTTGTACAGCACTTTTCAAAGTACACAGTCATAAGATCATAATATTAATAAATCATAAATAGCAAACCTTCCATTTAGATCTATTAAAAAGAAAGTTAATTTACATGTCTTACATAAACAAAAATTATTCAAATCAGTATCATCAATGTTATTTTTTGCGACGATCCAAAGAGTACAACAACAACAAGCCTTTATCCCACTACGTGGGGT
>NW_021586650.1:0-241 GCF_001605985.2 Dendrobium catenatum
GAATTTGCAACTTCTCTTTCTTTCTCCCTCCGGTTCTTTGGCGGCTGAGGCTTCCGCTATTTGCGAGTTGGGATACTCGAATATCGCCCCTCTTCGCGCGCAGAAACCTACGGGATCTCCCCCTCCGGCTTATTGACGGCTGAGGCTTCGGTTATTTGCGAGTTTGGAATTTTTTCCTACTCAAATAGCGCTCCTCGTCGCGTGAAGAAGCCTACGGGATTTCTCCCTCCGGCTTACTAAC
>NW_021586651.1:0-353 GCF_001605985.2 Dendrobium catenatum
CATTTCTTAGTCAGTCAAAATATATTAAAGACATCCTCAAAAATTATGAAATGGATAATACTAAACCTGTTAGTATACATATGAGTTCCTCAGTTCAGTTGGATAAGGATCCTAAGGAAAAGTTTGTTGATCAAAAGAAATTTAGGAGGATAATTGGATCTTTACTTTATCACTAGCTGACCCGATATCATGTTTAGTGTTTTCTTATGTGTTAGATTTCAATTAGATCCAAAAGAATCATATTTGACAGCATTGAAAAGGAATTTAAGGTATCTATTGGGAACTTAGAATATAGAAATTTGGTATCCTAAGTTTAGCTCTTTATTTGAAATAATTGGATATTTAGATTCAGA
>NW_021586652.1:0-580 GCF_001605985.2 Dendrobium catenatum
AGGCTTGATGTTGTTGTTGTTGTTGTTGTTGTATTTTTCCTAAAAGTGATTATAAAGCCTATACTCCTTTTCTAAGTGTTTACTCTAATATTTAAGGATCTTTCAAAATCCACAATAATTCTGAAGCTAATATGATTTCTCACATTCATTGATGATTGCACCCAAATGGCATAAGTATATCTTATCAAACAAAAATTTAATATCAACATTAATCTCTCCACTTTCACAGCCATGACATAAGAAAAATTCAATACTAACATCGAGGGACTCACACTAATAGTGCTTGTGATTATTTTAATCAGAGGCATCAATATTTGACACGACCCAAAAACCCAACTCGAACCCGACCCAAAAATTTTGGGTTAGAGTGGACCTGTTACGGGTTCGGTTTCCCGGATTCAACACATTTGAAATAACATGTTGGGTTCGAGTTGACCTGAAAACACGATGGGTCAACCCAGAAACCCATTTGAAACAAGTTGACTGCGCTTCTCTGGTTAACCCGGTGTTTGCCCCGCCCGTCGCGTCCGAGGCGGCCCACACGTCTTGTTTGAGCTGCCTGCGCCCACCCTTGCACTGT
>NW_021586653.1:0-1511 GCF_001605985.2 Dendrobium catenatum
TAAAATTACAAATTTCTCAGAATATACGTTGTTCTCATATTTTTGAATGTCACATATTGTACTAGGTCCAAATGATTTGTATACTTTTGAAAATCAAAATTGAAAGGTTGCAAGATTTGAAATAATTGAGATGTTCTATAATACTACTGTAGAATTCTACTTTTATTAGTTTCCTTTTTCACATATGATGATCCAATATAAAAACAAAATCCCCAGTGGAATATTTGTAAGTTATAAGGATCAATTATGTTAAAAAAAGAGAACGAATTTTCAATTCAATGAATTTTCAAAATTTTCATTCTTCCAAAGTTTGTCCTTCTCTTCTAGAAAATGACATTTACAAATATTTTAACCTCTAGTACAATATTCGCAATTTGTCAATGTCATTTGTAATGAAGGGAAATAATTAAAAAAAATCAAATTATATTTCTAAATTCAATCCAGTTTAAATCAGTCTTTAGGTCTAAGTCCGCTTTTACGACATCCTATTGGCTTTCTAGCTTAAGTCCGCTCTTACGGCAGCCAATCCTGATTAAATCAGTCTTTAGGTCTAAGTCCGCTTTTACGGCATCCTATTGGCTCTTTGGCTTAAGTCCGCTCTTACGGCAGCCAATCCTGATTAAATCAGTCTTTAGGTCTAAGTTCGCTTTTATGGCATCCTATCGACTTCTGGCTTAAGTCCGCTCTTACGGCAGCCATCCAGTTTAAATCAGTCTTTTGGTCTAAGTCCGCTTTTACGGCATCCTATCGACTTCTGGCTTAAGTCCGCTCTTACGGCAACCATCCAGCTTAAATAAATCTTTAGGTCTAAGTCCGCTTTTACGGCATCCTATCGACTTCTGGCTTAAGTCCAGTCTTACGGCAGCCATCCAGTTTAAATCAGTCTTTAGGTCTAAGTCCGCTTTTACGGCATCCTATTGCTTTATGGCTTAAGTCCGGTCTTACGGTAACCAATCCTGATTAAATCCGTCTTTAGGTCTAAGTCCGCTTTTACGGCATCCTATTGACTTTCTGGCTTAAGTCCGCTCTTACTGCAGTCAAATCTGATAAAATCTGCTTTAGGTCTAAGTCTGCTTTTACGGCATCCTATAGACTTCTAGTATAAGTCCGCTCTTACGGCAATCAACCCTTAAATTTATCTTTAGGTCTAAGCCCGCTCTTACGGCATCCTATTGATTTCTAGCTTTTATCAAAATCAAAATCAAACTCTCAATTCCGTCCAAACTATATTCAAATCATTGCATTCAACTTTTCTATATATCGACTTTACCAAATGATACTAATTTCATTAGTTATTATTTGTTGAAGCCATCAGTGACAACATCAACTTCAAATCCACTGAATCAACTCAAAACTCTATCAACTTTTCATTCTGATTTTCAATCAATTCCCAAAATCCCTTCAATTTATATGCTCAAATCTTCAATTTCAACTCTGGATCAAGTTGATCATTTCGGTCAACGCCAATACGCATAATAAACTTTGACAAGTTTATCATGCCTATTGGGGGT
>NW_021586654.1:0-318 GCF_001605985.2 Dendrobium catenatum
TTAAGAAATTCTCATATGAATTGCTTTGATAAAAAAATATTTTTTGGCTTCTTTTCAAATTGTTTGTTTTTAGCTTTTTATCGTTGTTCGTTTTCTTTTCTTTTACTTTGCTTTTATTTTATTTTTGAGGGCTTTGATCATCATCATCATTCATTGTCTTTTCAAAATCTAGTCACATCGTCCGGATGATACTTTTATCGTCCTGGACGATAGGGCAAATTCTCTTCAGATTTCCATCTGCTGAACTTTTTTGGGCTTGCTATAATTCTTCGTCCTGGACAATATTTTATTGTCCTGGATGATCTGATCGAACTCTGT
>NW_021586655.1:0-205 GCF_001605985.2 Dendrobium catenatum
TTTTTTTAAAAAAAAAAAAAAAAAAAAGAAGGCTGCCATTAAAAAAATAAAATAAAAAAAGCAAGCTTTTTTTTTTAAAAGTAAGGAGAAAATAGTTTTATCCCAAACTGACCCTAAATCTTACTCATTCATGGCTAAGGCCAACTGGTGAAATGCATTTCAAATATAAAAAGATAACATTATAATTGATACGTTATCAAAATTC
>NW_021586656.1:0-248 GCF_001605985.2 Dendrobium catenatum
GTAGACTAGGGTTAAGTCAGTTTGCAAAATTTTCTCTTTCTTGAGTTTATTATAAACGATGTGGTTCCTGATGCTAAGTAACCTTGCACACACACACATGGGAAAAAATTTTTGTCTGATTTTAGAATTCTCTATTTTTTTTTTTACATCGTTCGGGATGATCCACAAATCGGTCTGGCTGATTAGCTAAAAATAGAAACCCTAATTAGGGCATCCTAATTAAGGCAGCCGTCATTAAGCGCATCGTC
>NW_021586657.1:0-256 GCF_001605985.2 Dendrobium catenatum
TCCTCTCCCACCTTTTCAACTACAAGTGCTCTCTAACTATCCACACCACGTTCTTCCTCTCTTCTCATGAAAGATTCTCCTACGCCAAGCATGCATGGCGGATCCGGAGATCGATAGTGGATTGGTGTTTGATATCTACGGTGACATCCATATCACCCGGTCTCCATTCTTCGACATCGGGTTCGGATCCGACGACACAGTTGAAGACTTCTTAAATCGCATTCTTCCCATGCTCATAGACGTCATCGACGAGCAA
>NW_021586658.1:0-240 GCF_001605985.2 Dendrobium catenatum
ACAATCTTGATGGCGACATAATATGTTGCAATCTGGGATCCTAAAATTGTAATTTTTTATTGTAACGAATATTATTGAATTCATTTTGGTTTCTCCAAGCATTTATATTGTATATCCATTATTTTTTGTACTAACATCTTTGGTACATCCCACACCAAACAATAAATTTTATGGCTCAAATTAGGTTGAAAAGAAAAATGTTTTATAAGAGCTTGTATATTTACATTTATTTATTTTTAT
>NW_021586659.1:0-347 GCF_001605985.2 Dendrobium catenatum
ATCTTTATACATGCTATGTTCAAGTATTATACACACTTTTTATAAGTATTAAATACTCTGAATAAGTTTATATACACTATATACAAGTTTATACAAGCTGTATATAAGCATTGTACATGCTATATACAAGCATAATACATGTTATATATAAGTAGTATACATACTACATATAAGTTTATGCAAGCATTCTATACTATGTGCAAATTTATATAAAAATCATACATGAATTATACACATTAAATATAAGTTTATACAAGCACTCTACACTAAGTATATTATTATATAAGCATTATGCATACTATGTAGAAGTTTATACATTCTATTTATAAATAATATATATATTATGT
>NW_021586660.1:0-213 GCF_001605985.2 Dendrobium catenatum
TTAGAATAAGAAATTGGGGAAGGATTTATATAGAAAATAAAGAATTAAAAGAAACTAACCTTCTTCGTTTTCTTCCCTCGGCCGTTTCTTCCTTTTGTTGCAAATTCACCCAAACCTTTACTTCTATAACAATAAGAACGAAAAGGAGTTGTTAAATCTTACCCTCCTACGCGCTCGTTTGCTAAAAATGGAAAAAAAATTCCTCCAAAGTCG
>NW_021586661.1:0-263 GCF_001605985.2 Dendrobium catenatum
CTGACCATTATTGTTGGTTGGCTAATGTTCTTCCAACCTCATTCACCCACCAACTATTATTCCTCCGACCACTATCGCCTAGTGACTATGGTCCCTCTAATTACCGTTTCCAGTTAACTATGTTCTAGAAAACAATGTCACCCATCGAATACGATCCCTCTGACCACCATCGCCCACCAGATATGGTCCCTCCAACCACCATCACCCATCAACTACGGTCCCTCCAATCACCATTTCACGATAACTAAGGTCCCCACAACTGC
>NW_021586662.1:0-205 GCF_001605985.2 Dendrobium catenatum
AGCTCCTCCTCGACCATCGCCGGACCACCAAGGGACGCCGGGGTTCTGCCGCACCACCGTCGGACCACCAAGGGACGTCGGGGTTCTGCCGCACCACCGTCGGACCACCAAGGCACGTCGGGGTTCTGACGCACCACCGCCGGACCCCCAAGGGACGCCGGGGTTCTACCGCACCACCAAGGAACACCGGAGCTTTGATACAACA
>NW_021586663.1:0-251 GCF_001605985.2 Dendrobium catenatum
TTTAATCTAGTTCTTTTCCTTTATGTTAATATTCTTTCTTTCCTAAGAATTAGATGTTCAAGTGGTGGATAATGCCCATTGTGGCACAATCATAGTTTAATAAAAAATCTTTAGGTTTGTATTCTAACTTTCCATAGGATTAAAAGTTCTATGGGTATGTTAATTTGTTTTCAATTCTTTCTAGTTTTTCATCAGGCCTAATAAAGCATTTAGTGAATCCTATGATATATATTATCCAATATAAACTTATA
>NW_021586664.1:0-257 GCF_001605985.2 Dendrobium catenatum
TAAACTAGATTAAATTATAAGCGTTGACCCATCCCTTGATTTAGAGTTGGTAGATTACAGTAATTTGAAGAGCTAGTCACAGGTCCAATTATGGTCGGGCAGAAATTCGGCGGCTTTTATGCAGGAGTTTGACTAACAAGGATTGATTCGAAGAAGGTCTAGCGGTGAACGGCCTCCACGAAGTGGTCCGATGAAGGTTAGGCTGAAGTCTGGCAGCGGTCGGCAGCTGGGCGGTGGTCCGAAGATGGTCGGCAACC
>NW_021586665.1:0-535 GCF_001605985.2 Dendrobium catenatum
TTGAAGGGGATATTTGTTGGTTTATGTTCCAACAAAAGGGATGAAAGAACTTGGGATTTGGTTCCAAGTTGCTAATGATTCATGCAATCTAAAACTTGGAGCTTTGAGAATGCTCCAAGCATTATGCACAAAAGGGGATTCCCCATCTCTCCATGAATGTTTTGAACTCATGGAAAGAGGAGATGCATGCATGAAAGGAATTTTCCTATGTCCTTTAGAGTTTTGGACTCAATTAGGAGAGGGAAGAATTGATTTCCTAAGGTTTTGGGGAGATCTCTAGATCAATTTTGGTATGATCTAGAACTCTTGGGTATGAATGGTCTATCCCTATGGCTTCTAGGAGATTTTAAGATCAAATTTGGTATGATCTAAGAAAGAACCTAGGGGTGCATGCATGTGATGGTTTATCATTTGGGATAACACCTAATGCCTACACCATTTGTCGTTGCACTCATTTCTTTCAATTTATGAATCACGCTAATCATGCTTAGGTAATTTCAATGTATGATGGAGTACGATCCATAGACTTTTGAAT
>NW_021586666.1:0-832 GCF_001605985.2 Dendrobium catenatum
AGAAGACTGACGAAGATTCGTCGACGAGCAGAAGTCCAATGACGAGTAGAAGTCTGCTGGTGAGCAGAAGTCCGACGACAAGGAAAAGTCTGACGTAGGGTAGAAGACTGACGAAGATTCGTCTACGAGCAGAAGTCCGATGACGAGTAGAAGTCTGCTGGCGAGCAGAAGTCCGACGATGCGTAGGAGTCTTCTGACGAGCAGAGGTCTGACGACAGGGAGAAGTCCGACGTCGGGTAGAAGTTCAACGTCTGGTAGAAGACCGACGAAGAATCGTCGACGATCAGAAGTCCGACGATGAGTAGAAGTCTGCTGGTGAGCAGAAGCCCGACGATGCGTAGGAGTCTTCTGACGAGCAGAGGTCTGACGACAACGAGAAGTCCGACGTCGGGTAGAAGTTCAACGTCGGGTAGAAGACCGACGAAGATTCATCGACAAGCAGGATTCTGCGACGAGTAGGAGTCCGCTGACGAGCAGAAGTCCAACGACAAGGAGAAGTCTGACGTCGGGTAGAAAACTGATGAAGATTCGTCAACGAGCAGAAGTCTGACGACGAGTAGGAGTCCGCTGACGAGCAGAAGTCCGACATGGGGTAGAAGTTCAACATCGGGTAGAAGACCGACGAAAATTCATCGACGAGCAGGAGTCTGATGACGAGTAGGAGTCCGCTAACGAGCAGAAGTCCGACGTCGGGTAGAAGTTCAACGTCGGGTAGAAGACCGACAAAAATTAGTCAACGGGCAGAATTCCGACGAAAGTCCTGCAAGGCAAAAATTCAGCAACAAGAGGAAATTTAACATCGGGTAGAAATTTAACTTTGTGGAGAAGTTAA
>NW_021586667.1:0-472 GCF_001605985.2 Dendrobium catenatum
ATTGTATTCCAATACATCTACTAAACTTCCTTCTTGCTCATGATTCTTCTGGTGACATGGGCCTCTTGCCCTTAACATCAACTGGTTTTGGCTTTTCAAGAACTTCTTTAAACTTTACTATCATTGGGGCTAGCTTTGGCAGTTTTGAAGGTGGGGTCGGTGGTCTACCACTAAAAGGGCGACTCTGGCTAGATGCAGTTAATACTATCTCCTCCGTCTTTGCAGACGGGAGGCGAGGCACCCAATGGTATCCATCTACCAAGACTGAAGATACAGGTTGTTTGACAAATTTCTTGTTCTTCCTCACTGGTTGAGGAGTCAAGTTCTTGGCTTCAGACTTTTCTTCCTTCAGAACTTCTTTCTCAAGTTTGTGTGAAATCACTCCCTTCAAGTGTTTCACATACTGTTCTTTAGTTTGCCCTACTTGAGCAGCATAAGTATGGATGATATTTCTAAGCATCCTAGTTTTCAG
>NW_021586668.1:0-200 GCF_001605985.2 Dendrobium catenatum
ACATCAAATCTTTATCCCGCTACATGGGATCTGCTATATGAATATTTTTTAAGAGCTAAAGTCTCTTTTAAATCTAATAAAAAAGATTATTTTTAATACTTTCCAGCCAAATATTTTTAAGTCTACCTCTATCTTTTTCAACATAGGTTAAATCTAATACATCTATTCTCCTTACCATGTTATTAGAAGGACGACATTTT
>NW_021586669.1:0-287 GCF_001605985.2 Dendrobium catenatum
CACTTTTAGCTCTTTAAGGACCATATTGGGTGTGATTAACATAAATGCATGAACTTGATCTTTTACTTATTTTCTTTTGCTTTTGTTCTTTTTTATTTCTTTTATTTGCTTTTCTTTTTTCTCTTTGTTTTCTTTTCTTCTTTTTGCTTTACTTTTAGTTTTTGTTTAGTTTATTTTACTTTATTTTTTCTTGAATTTGTTTTTCAAAATCATCGCTGAAATGATATCGTATGCCTTATCCTTGTTTTTTAAAATTTGTAGTCAATGTGTTACATCTCTTAATCTAT
>NW_021586670.1:0-314 GCF_001605985.2 Dendrobium catenatum
TAAAAACTGATAAACAACAAAAAGTATAGAAGTAAATAATGATCACAAAATATAACAAACAAAACCCTGATTAGGTGGAAATTGTAGTGGTGGTGGCTGGAAGTATCAATGAATGGAGGCAAATAACTCTCTAAAATGTGCCATATTCTAATCATGCTACTAGGCTACATAGTGATCAAAGCGAGCTAAGTCATTTTCATGTTATTAGTGCTACTCTGCTATATAGGAGTCAAAACGGGCCTCCCATTGATTGAACCTCTAGACTAGCATATCATGCTGAGACTGCTGGCGGATAGGGGTATGTGCTGGAATAT
>NW_021586671.1:0-500 GCF_001605985.2 Dendrobium catenatum
TAAAATTTTTATCAAGGAGCCAAATATCATCCATCACGTTAATGTTAGCACCGTTGGGAATTTTCCATCTGATGATAGGCTTGAGGAATGAAACTCCATTGGAGATTATGGATCTGGCAGCAGATTGTCCCTGTTTTGATTTACCATTCCAAATATCCAAAGCTTGTTTAGCAGTCAAGCATTTGAACAAAAGTGAGGAAGGATTTTGATAAAATCTCCAGGCTAAGCGGGCACGTAAAGGCCCAACTCTTTTTACTGAGGAATGCATACCCAGACTTCCACTGTTTCTCGGTGAGCACAGGTCATCCCAAGCGATGTAATGAAGTCCCTTGTTATCTTTATTCTGATGCCAAATGAAGTTGCGGCAAATGAGGTCCAAATCATAAAGAATTTTCTTTGGGATTAAAGAGTGAGTAGAGACAAAGATTGGAAGCGAAAGTAGGGATGATTTTGCTAGTACTAGTCTACCAGCCATAGAGAGGAACCGAGCTCCCCAAGAG
>NW_021586672.1:0-2523 GCF_001605985.2 Dendrobium catenatum
AAATAAAGAATACCTAATCTGATCATGGCGGCTGATTCTTTCTGAATTGAGCTTATCATTCTGGCCGATATAAGTATCATCCAGGCCGATTAAGATATGAGGCTGCCTTAATAAGGACGCCCTAATTAGGGTTTCTTCTTTTGGACTAATCGTCCAAGCTGATATAAATATCGTCCCGGATGATGTTACCAAAAATAAAAATCTTTAGGGAACAAAAGAAAATCTTCCAAGTTATAAAACATCAGGATCCACACCAAATACAATAGACTCAAGAACAAAAAAAATGTATAAACTGACTCAAACCTAGTTTACCCAATCTTGAGCTGATTCCAAATTGCAGTCCGATCGTGTGAACCTGAAATGTCAGTACATAAGGAACTCGTAGAGAAATAAGAATATTTGCTATCATCAAAATCATAAACCATTGATCCGTAATAATCTCCCCCTTTTTTATGATGGTAAACAATTCTATTTGAATTAAAAAAAAAACAATTTCACCTAATCTCCCCCTTACTAGAATAAACCTTTTTTAAAAATAGGTAAGATAAAAAATATTTTTGTTGTTTAAAATTTTTGAAAAGAAAAAAAGGTACAAAATCAACAGAACGTTCTCCCCCTTTGACATTATCAAAAAGAGAGGAGGCACAAACAAAAAACAAAATGAACAAAAGACAAAAAATATTTCCTGATCTAGTGAAAAAATAAACATTCTTAAAATGAGAAAGTTATCTCTTGATTTTAATTAAAAACTTAGTAGAATTAGATTGACAACGCATAGCCCAGAAAAGGTTAGAAATTCAGAATTTGATAATCCAAACTCAAATTTTTTAAAAAAGGCTAAAAAACTATTTAATTAAATATCAAAATCAAGGAATAAATTAGAGAAAGAAACAATCATTTTTCAAAAACTCCTTGCATAAAATATATCTAATAGAAGATCAATGCACGAATTATTGAATCAAGAATCAAGATTTTCAAACTCAAGTATCGAAAGTATCAAGGATTTTCTTAAGCTTTTAAGGAGTACAAGAAAGGTAACCATTAAACTTTGTGGGCTCATTTTATGTCTCTTGACAATTGGTTGGCGCACTGCGTATCTTTTGATTTTTGATACACTTTTGTGTATATATTTTGTTTTCAATTTGGCGTCTTTGCGCATCTTTTATTTTTGGCATCATTGGCCAATTTTTTGAATATGATACCTTTCTGAAATCTTAAAAACCAAAAGTAAACCCATACTATTAATAAAGCGAATTCTTGAGTAAGAAAATTATGAGTTGGATTCAACAACTTGCAAAAAATCTCTATGCGATAAATAAAATATATGGAGATAAAAAATTTTAGTTTCAAAGACTAACTTATAATATGAAAAAAGATTTTAAATCAAAAGTAGAATAACCTCTTTTAGCAAATAGAGATTGAGAGTCAAAAACATGAGTTTCCTTCCTTTGACTGTTTTTAGAGAAGTCAATCACAACTTACCAAAGATTTCAAGAAAAAATAGGAAGTCGATTTTTTATTTTTAGAAAGGTGAATGTGTGTGTTGATCAGAGAAAAAATTCCATAAAAATAAGTAAAAAAAATTTAAAAAATAAACAAAAACAAAAACTGAAAATAAAAAAAATTGAAAAAAAAAACACAACACAAAAACACAACAAGGCTTTTAACCATTATCTTTCTCCTAGTCCGATGCTTCAGAAACCAGGTATGCCCATGAAATTTTTTGCTTTTCATTATTTCCCCAAATTAAGTTTTGCTTCGCCTTACCCTTTTCTTTTTCTTGAAGAAGTCTTAAATTAGGACACTGATTTTTCATATGTCCAGGTTTCCTACATCGAAAGCAAATAATGTCAGAAAAAATATGAACATCTTTATCATTTTTATCTTTTTTTCCACTTTTGCTTATGCTTTGGCGAGCTTTGTGATTTGCCTAACAAGTCATTGTATTCGTCACCAACTAAGCTATCTCTTTCCGTATCTTCAGCTTTTAGCACTATCGCTTCACATGCATCCAAAAGTCTTTGACCCAAACTTTGCTTGTAGGCAATGAGTGAGCCAATCAAATTATTAATACAATATTTATTCAAATCTTTTGATTCACAAATAGCAATAACTTTGGCGTCAAATTTGTCAAGTAAACAATAAAGAATTTTATTGACTTTTTAAAAATTTGAAAACTCCTTTCCTAAATCATATAATGATGTTACAATTTGAATAAACCTAGTATACATGTTTAAGACCGTTTCATAAGATTTCATGGAAAATATTTCAAAATCATGCATTAACACATTCAACTTGGATTGCTTGATTTCACTAGTGCCTTCGTATATGGTGTGTAGTTTATCCCAAACTTTCTTACCAGTAGTGCACGTGGATACAAACATAAAGTCTTCATAATTTAAAGCACAGAAAAAGAAATTTAATGATTTTGCATTCAATTGAACATTGAGTTGTTCTTCCTTGTTCCATTGATTAAAAGGAATATTAATTTTAACTCCATTAACAATACGTGATGGTGATGAA
>NW_021586673.1:0-234 GCF_001605985.2 Dendrobium catenatum
TTCCTCGTTACTCTTGTTATTAGTTATTGATTCTATTTTGTGGATAATTCTTATCTATGTTAGAGAGAGAGAGAGCTCCTATTCTTTAATATCTAGAAGATATAATCACAACTAAGGATTTTTAAAGAGACTATAAAAGAGAATAGAGCTTGCAAAAATAAATAAAAATTTTGGCCAATGATACCAATAAAAGATGCGTAATGATGCCAAATTATATATATATATATATATATA
>NW_021586674.1:0-1460 GCF_001605985.2 Dendrobium catenatum
ACTAAGTATTATCACAATTCTTATAATGGAGGAATATGAGGAGTGGACATAGGTGAAGGTTGGCAAAACCACTATAAATCTCTAGTGTGTTCATTTTTTATTGTTTGCTTTTACTTTTTAGCACTTTGTTTCTTGAATTTTACTTATTGCTAAATCTTTGATTTATGAGCTTCACTTTTCATTTATGTATATTTTGATTTTGGTCCAAAATAAAATAAAAAAAATAAAAATAAAAAAATTGAAAAATAAATTTTCTTTGCAAGTTTATTAAATAAAATAAAAATAAAGTTTTTATGAGGTTGGTATTGTCTGGTTATTTTTGAACTAGTCGATCTAGCAGCCTATCTTTGAACTTTAAATTAACTATAGGGCCTTGTCCCTATTGGGATTCTAATAACCAACATTTAATGTTTCAAGTAATTATTGTGGCTTGCCCGCAATAGGGAGTTTATAAGCCAGAATAAATGAAACCCTATCTTTGTTTCTTTATAAGGAAGAGGAATGATTTTTGAATGCAAACCTAATCTTTAAACATTAGATTAATTCTATGATTAAAAAGACAGAAAAATATTTCTTTTATCCTTAGGAATGAATTGAAAATTCCTTATGTTTTGTTTCATCATCAAAATAAGTAGAAGGTTTCTCTTATCAAATTTATAGTGAAACATAAGTCTATCCTTTTGTGTGGAATAATGTTTATCTATACAGATTTGACTAAAAAGTCTCAAATATAAATTTAAAGAAAATCATAAACATATTATTATTTTTTTATGTTAAAATTGTCCAAAGATTCAATTTGTTCTAAAGTTACTTGTTGCAAATATATTTCATGACTTATGTTTTGATGATTGACAAATATTATTGATTCTCTTGGACTGCCTGTTACTTCTAACTTTTCAGGAATCGAAGATCGGACGAATAATAGAAGGTAGTTCAAGATTACGTAGGTTTAGGGTTGAGTCTGTCTGTACATTATTTTTTCTCTTCTTGAGTCTATTTGTAATGTTCAAAGAGACTGATGCTAAATAACCCTACACACACACACACACTTGAGAGACTTAGAATTTATGGTTTTACTCATATCGACCAGGACGATATTTACATCATCCTGGACGATCGGGCTTAAAACAGAAAATCTAAACAAGGATACTTAATTAAGGCAGCCGTCATCAACAGATCATCCAGGACGATAAGCTCAAAATAGAAAGAAGTTGCCGCCATTGATAATTAAGGTATTATGTATTTTTTAATAATCGGCCTGGACGATCATTGATCGGTCTGGACTATATTCACAAATTAGGCCTTAATTGATCAGGAAATCAAGGGAGAAATTAAGGATGATTAATACGATCATATCGTCCTGGACGATCGCAGGATCGGTCAGGACGATATATTCAAAAACCTTAGTTACTTCTGGATGATAAATATCAGCCAGCTCAAATTTAGGACGATGCTCTGGA
>NW_021586675.1:0-470 GCF_001605985.2 Dendrobium catenatum
TCTCATGCTAGTAAGGACGTGGTATGTGTCCTCTAACCGGTCATTTTGCCACCAAATGATACCGCAGGATAAACAATTATGACCTAGGACCCTTTGAATTGAATGATTTTGCCGCCAAATGGTACCACGAAATACCGATTATGGCAAGAGTCTATACGTTCTTTAATGATATCAAATCTTTGAGATATGAATCAATAGGATATGATCGATAGGGTACAAAGATCTCTGTTAGTTAAGGTGGATTCAAATTTATCCCCTTAGATAAACACTCAACCTAGGTCTACAAGGTCCCCTTGGCGAAGCAACCCATGACTGCCGACAATGATCCTTCTTTCAGGTTGGGTCGACTATCTCCTCTGACTAAGTAGACCAGGGACCATGATGGTGCAGGATGACGCAACCATGGGATCTGATCGGGCCTATCATTCATTCCCCCACTATCCGCTTTAAGTGTAAGATGGTGAAAATTT
>NW_021586676.1:0-301 GCF_001605985.2 Dendrobium catenatum
GAGGGAGTGCAAAGCGTTTGAGAGAGATAAAGAGATTTGGGAAGGGAAATGTGTTTTTTATAAAGATAGATACAATGAAAGAGAAAGAGTGAAGAGAGAGTGAGGGAGAGAAGAAAGAGAGAGATAGATAGATAGAGAGTGAGAAAGAGAGTAGAAGAATGGAAGAGTGAGTGAGCGAGAGAGGGAAAGGGATATATAGAGAAAGAGAGAAAGTGACATAGATGGAGATAAGAAAATAGTGTGAGAGAAGGCAAGAGAGAGGGGGGGAGAGAGTGAGATAAAGAGAGAGAGATAATAGTAA
>NW_021586677.1:0-1129 GCF_001605985.2 Dendrobium catenatum
ATCACACGATTAACTTCAGTCCAATCAAAATTTGTGGAGGTTAAGGTGTGTGCTCTTAAGACTTCAGTCCTTAAGTTTAGGAAGATACCAAAGTCAGCCTTGGTGATTTCAACTTTCTTTTTGAAAACAAAAGAACTGATGACAGAATTGTCAAAGTTGAATGACATGTTTGCCAAGAAATAGTGAAAGGTTTCTCTATTGTAGAAGTGTAATAAAGTGAGGATTAAACTAAATTGAGTAGAGGCAAACAAGTGCATTACCTTAAAGGTTAATTAATCCTATAGGAGAACTCTAGATGGGGTGATTTTTGTAGAGACAAACATAGCAAAGGATTCTTCATTGGCTCTAGAAAGGAAGTTTTCGGATGTATTTCTTGGAGGACCCTTAGCCAAGATCTTTTGGCGCTTGCTAAAACTTGCCATTGAAAGATTTGAAGAGAGGAAAGGTTTGAAAGAGATGTGTGAAAGTGACTGTTCAGTAAAAAACTGTCGTTGATTTAAAGAAGAACGACTGTTCATACCAGACGAAAATTTATTCGTCCCGTACGAAAATATTTTGTATGGACGAATGAATGAGTTTAAAAAATAACGGCTTTTCATAAACACACAATTTTTGAAGCGTCCTTTCGTACAGGATTTTGACCAAAACGATCGTACAGACGACAAAGTGTTCGTACGGACGATCAGAAATTTAACTCGTTTTAATGGCAGTTGAAAATCGTCCCCCACAATGAACCGACATGTGTTCGTCTGGACGAAGTTCATAATAAAAACTGTCTTATCCATTCAACTGTTGCATTCATTCATCCCATTATTTGAAAAATATTTCATCCCGGATGATCGTGACGATCGTACAGACAAACTACATTAAAAACTGCTCTTAAGACGGTTCGAAATAACAAAGTTTATCATTTTACACACATTGTCACATACGAATAATTTTCGTCCCAGACGATGATGACCACAAATTTACATTTTCACACTCAAAACAAAAACAAATAAAAACAAACAAGACAAACTTAAATACACACCTTTTTAAGAAGAAAATATCATAAAAATAAATTAAAAAATATAATGAACACAAAAACAATAGCAAAATATCAATGTTGTAGAAAAACATTTTTATCTAA
>NW_021586678.1:0-1352 GCF_001605985.2 Dendrobium catenatum
GGCCAATAGAATCTATTCTCTAGCGCGGCAATAGTTTGGGATTAGCCAAAGTGGCCAGCTAGTCCGCCCGCATGCAACTCCCAGACTAGGAACTCTCGCAGAGAGGTATTCGGAATACAGAGTTTCTGGGCTTTGAACAAATAGCCATCCTCCAAAAGGAAATCATCTATCAAAGATCCACCACCCTTAGTCAGTAGGGTGTAAGTTTCTTTAAAATCGGGGCAGTCCAAATAGTCATCCTTTAGTCGCTCAAAACCAATTACTTCCGTCCTCATTTCCTGGGTAGTCATCATTCTTCGACTGAGGGCGTCAGTAGCTTTATTCTCAGTTCTTGCTTTGTGTCTAATTGTGTAAGTATACTCCTGCAGGAATTCAACCCAACGGCCATGGCGGGCATTAAGTTTCTTCTGTGAATTGATGTATCTTAAGGCTTCGTGATCTGAGAATATCATAAATTCTTGGGGCAGTAAATAGTGTCTCCAGTATCGGAGGGACTGAATGACCGCATAGAATTCCTTGTCATAGGTAGAATACCTCTGACGAATGTCGTTCAGCTTCTCACTAAAGAATGCGACAGGGTGTCCTTCTTGAGATAAAACTCCTCCTATCCCAATTCCTGATGCATCACATGTTACCTCAAAGACTTTAGAAAAATCAGGAAGACGCATAACAAGGGATTCAACCATTTTTTTCTTAATATCCTCGAAAGCCTTAGTGGCAGTTGTCGTCCAATGAAATTCGCCTTTCTTGAGGCAGTCGGTTATGGGCGCCACTATAGTGCTAAAGTTTCTAATAAACCTTCTATAGAATGTGGCCAATCCGTGAAAACTCTGAACGTCTCTTATAGTCTTGGGCTCAGGCCACTCATTAATCGCTCTAATCTTTTCAGGGTCGGCTGAGATTCCTCGAGCTGAAATTATAAATCCCAGAAAGGTAACACTATCAGTGAGAAACACACACTTCCGAGGGTTTGCGTACAACTGTTCTTTCCTCAAAATCTCGCAAACTTGTTTCAAGTGTTCCAAATGTTGGTCTACCGATTTGCTATAGATCAAAATATCATCGAAATAGACAACCACGAATCTTCCGAGAAACGGTCGAAGGACTTGGGTCATAATCCGCATGAAGGTGCTAGGGGCGTTGCTAAGACCAAATGGCATAACCATCCACTCGTACAATCCGTCTTTTGTTTTAAAAGCCGTCTTCCATTCATCCCCAGGGCGGATTCGGATTTGATGATACCCGCTTTTAAGGTCAACCTTTGAGAACAACATAGCTCCAGTCATCATGTCTAACATGTCGTCCAATCGGGGGATCGGAAAACGATATTTCACAGTAATCTTGTTGATAGC
>NW_021586679.1:0-206 GCF_001605985.2 Dendrobium catenatum
ACTGTGGTTAGAAAGACCAATTTCTGGTGATGGAGGTTGGAAAGACAATAGTATGTGAAGGAGGTCAGAAGGACTGTAGTCGATAGGAGATAGGAGTCAGAAAGATCGTTATCTGGCGATGGAGGTCGGAAGGACCGTAGTAAGCGACGGAGATTTGAAGGACCGTAGTCGCTAGGAGACAGGGTCAGAAAGATCATAGTTATAAG
>NW_021586680.1:0-200 GCF_001605985.2 Dendrobium catenatum
TGGGCATATTTTGACCCCACCACAAGACCATTCATCCTGTCCTTTATGTTGGACATGTTTTAACCCCAACATTAGACTATTTAACTTGGTCCTCTATGTTGGGCATATTTTGACCCCACCACAAGACCATTCAACCCAATCCTTTGTGATAGGAAAATTCCTCCCCCCATCATACGTTCATCCAGTCCTCCGTGTTTGGC
>NW_021586681.1:0-254 GCF_001605985.2 Dendrobium catenatum
GGAAAAGAGAATAGTGTGGTATTCATTACAGTTAATGTAGTTTGCTTTACTACTGCTTCCTTTTATCTTAATCGACGTTTGGAATACAGGGATACCAAGTTGTCTTGTCCTAATTTGCATCCCCCTCCCCCCAAACTGATTAAGCTCAACATTGATGCCTCTTTTATAACTATAAAGCTGGTATACGAGGTGTCTTCAGAGATCATAAAGGTTGATTTTTGTGCACTTTTGGCGTTAGTTGTATGCATTTGAAT
>NW_021586682.1:0-539 GCF_001605985.2 Dendrobium catenatum
TCTGGTTTCTGAAGCATCAGACCAGGAGAGAGATAATTGTTAAGAGCCTTTCATGTTTTTGTGTTGTGTTTTTGTGTTTTTCTTTTTTATTTTTGTATTTTAGTTTTGTTTATTCTTTGAAATTTTTGTTTTCGTGAAAGTTTTTCTCAGATCAACACACACATTCACTTTTCTAAAAATGAAAAATCTACTTCCTATTTTTTCTTGAAATATTTGGTAAGTTATGTTTGACTTCTCTAAAACAGTCAGAGGAAGGAACTCATAATTTTGTTTCTCTTTCTCTCTTCTTAAAGAGGTTATTTTACTTTTGATTCAAAATCTTCATCATACTTTAAATTGGATTTTGAAACTATTTTTTTCTATCTCCCTCCATTTTTTCTATCGCATAGGAATCTTTTGCAAGATTGTTAAATCCACCTTAAAATTTTCTTAATCAAGTTGTTCGTGTTGTCAATAATTTGAGTTTTCTTTAGTTTTGAAAATATAAGAAATAAAGCATATTAAAAAAAATGGCCAATGATGCCAAACCAAAAGATGAG
>NW_021586683.1:0-1294 GCF_001605985.2 Dendrobium catenatum
CTCTTGTTGGAGAGCTTTTTGAGTGTTATTGTAAAGGCTATGGAGACCTTATGGATATCTTATGTACATTATGAATCTAGCTAAAGCGGTTAGGGTTGTGACTTTTAGAGAAGAAAAATGAAGTTGAGGGTGCCTCCATTAAACGTGAGGGATAGGAGAATTTCTCCATTATGCTGGAAAGGAGAGAGAAACTCTTTCACCTTGCTAAGAGCAGAAGAAGAGAGCACTACTGAAAATCCCAAGGGGTGGACTTGGCGAGTAGACATAAGCTTGTTCGTTGAATCATTATAAATCAACTTGTGTATTTTTATTTTTGCACTTTATTTACTTGCAGTATTTCATATATGGCTATATACTTGGGAAATGATATCATTGACAGAATGCAAATTTAAAGAATCTCAATTTTCTGCTGGATATATATTTGACTGTGATAAATTATATTTGTCTTAAGCTTGATGAGTAACATTGAAAAATATTTTTTAAATATAAGAGATAAGAAAAATATTTTATCATTTTGATGTGTAACTTTTGAAAAAAAAAAAAAATTAATTTAATTGTCCCTAAAAAATAGTTTTGTATTCATTATTTCACGAATGAGAAAAATTAGTGTTTAAACAATAATTATAATTTTTAAAGACATGCTAATTCAAGCGCCCCTCCCCCTCTTGGGTGAGCCAAACACTTTCACAACCATATTCATCTAACTCACATTAGATAATGATAGTGATGTAGTTTCTTGATTTATATGCATACAAGTGAATTTATGCATATGAGCTAATTTCATGGGCCGGCCTGCCGCATGCCGACGAATTATTACGTCCAGTCATCGGACGTCCGGACACCCAATCCAGACGTGCCAACACACGCCTTTCTTGCTACTGTGTCCCGGTGTATTTTGGTGACGTGGCGCGTCTGGATTGGTGTCCGGACGAATCCAGACACCGGACGTAATAATTTGCCGAAGCATGCCTGTCTCTCTAGCAAAATAAATGGTTGGTTTATGACTTTCTTGCTACTGCTTGTCCTGTCCGCCAACTATTGCACCCAAAAACACAACATTAAGGTTTCATCTAGGACGGCTTTCTTCCTGCTTCATAAACCAGTTTTTTAGTATACAAATTAAAATTTTTGTACAAGAAAACTGTTTTAAGAAGCAGAAAGAAAGCCGTCCGAAGCGAAGCCTAAATCTCTATACAACAACACCTTTAATCTTTTGGTGTCAGCATGGAACTCTAGCTTTGCACTCTTATGCTTTAAGAGAACCATCATGGCTGGTGCTCTAAGGAGAGTGTAT
>NW_021586684.1:0-291 GCF_001605985.2 Dendrobium catenatum
TGGAATTTTGTGGTATCACAAACCTTCCTTGGTTCAATAATCTCCCCCCCCCCTTAAGGGTGTAGCTTGGGTGGCTGCTCTTATCCTTCAAAAGATCCAATCGGATCTTCTTCAATTCTTCATCATGCTCACTCTCTCTCTGGATTTCCCCCCAATCCACCATTAGGGGTACCGACATGGTTACCACCTGTAGCTCTCCCCCACACCTAGATAAGGCATCAGCCGCCTTATTCTCCAACCCTGGTCGGTACTGGTTCTCAAAATCGTATCCCAATAGTTTAGACAGCCACC
>NW_021586685.1:0-207 GCF_001605985.2 Dendrobium catenatum
AGCATCCATATTTTAAAGGAATCTTATCCAAACAGCAAGCTTGGGGATGAAAAGAATGGAAAGAAGAAGAAAGATAAGGAAGTAGAATGAAATAGAAGTAGAGAGGAAGGAAAAGGAAGAAGAAGGAAGAAAACCCGTAAAGAAGAAGAATTGGAAGAAGAGGAACTCATCTTGGGGATCAAGAGGCGTTGGCGACTAAGGTAGGTC
>NW_021586686.1:0-286 GCF_001605985.2 Dendrobium catenatum
ATCAATTGATTAGGATTAATAGGCCATTTCTAAGAAGGATTTTTTTTTAGGCTTCTACTTGGGGAACCAAATGAACTCCATATTTGATGGAATTTGGACCATAGGATCACCTGACCCTAAGGACTAAACCCACCAAATTTGAGCTCAAATGGAGTACTCTAAGGTGGTTAATTAAACCCCCAAGGTGAGCTCTAAGTCACCTTCAAATCATTATATGGATCTATCCTAAGCTAGGATTGGGGCAAAATTAGTGGCTCTATACTCCTTATCCTACACATCATCATCA
>NW_021586687.1:0-272 GCF_001605985.2 Dendrobium catenatum
AAAGAGGCACAAAATAAGCCCAATTTAAAAAGATGCAAAAAAATGTACCAAAAATTTGAAAAAGATGCGCAAAGCGCCACATGTGATAATTCTCTTCTTTCCAGATTCTTTCAATCTCTTAATTCAAATTGATCTTATGTTCATTTATATTTCTATTGAACTTTGAAATATAGAATTTTTATTCATCTCTCTTGTAATGATTTTCTATTTCTCAAATGTCTAAATTGAATCATGTCTTTAATAAATTTTTCTTACTTACAATGTTATATCAC
>NW_021586688.1:0-248 GCF_001605985.2 Dendrobium catenatum
GCTTCTTCCTCTGACAATTCTGAGGCAGAGTCGGCCCAAAAAGTTTTTTGTGTCCTCATCTTTCCTTTCCTGTATTTGGCTTTCTCATCACCTTTCTCCTTAGCTAGTTGGCTCTTCAGATTGGGGCAAACGGCTTGAAGGTGACTTGGCTTCCTGCATTCAAAACAGATTGTATCAGATGAAACCTTATTGGACCTTGGTTTCCTAATAAGCAAAATTAACTGGAAACCAAAGTAGGGAATACCTAG
>NW_021586689.1:0-720 GCF_001605985.2 Dendrobium catenatum
ATCGTCATATCCATAATACCAATAATTACAGAAATTATATAAAGCATCAAATCAAAATATCGATAAAGACTATCAAAATTAAATCAATGGAGTAAAATTATATAAGAATGTACACATATTATCTAAACCTTATATATCACATGTTCAATATATTACATGCTTTCTATTAAGTACATTAAATCAATATTATCAAATAGTATATGTATCTAGATCGATAATAATAGCAATTTAGTAGCAGAATCAGTAGAATAATGCAATAACAGTAAATCCAAGCAGTAGCAATAAATTCATACAATAATAAGAAAGTCCTAAATAACATGGACTTAAGTAGTCCATTAAACAAGTAAGAAGTCCCAGCTATTATGGTGTTTTTTAGTATTATATCAATATTAGGAAATCATTGGCTTAGTAAATACACTACAGGAAAATCACTCATTACCGACGGTTTTTGCCGGCGGTTAACTCATGTTTTCCGGCGGTTGTGTAAAAAATCGACGGCTTTTTGGCAGTTTTCAAACTGCCGGAAAATATTTGGAAATCATTGCAATTCAACACTTAACGGCTTTTCGGCGGTTTTCAAACCTACTTATAAAATCCATGACTAAAGAAAAAAGACATTTGCTACATCCTCTCATAAATGTCTAGTGAGAACATCCATGACTAAAGCAAAAAGATATTGACTTAAGACTGATCCTTAATGTAATCTAACCCAAATCACAA
>NW_021586690.1:0-292 GCF_001605985.2 Dendrobium catenatum
CTTATGGATACATGCAAGGAGTACATAAAACAAATAGTAAACATTTCATGTCCTTAGATCTAGGAGGACCTAGACTAAGTACTCGTGCATCCTACATATATAAAAGATGATAAAAGAAAAGGAAGTGAGCTTAATGAAGTGATTAGTGAATGATTAGGACTCAACCATCCACTAATAAACCTCCCACATGAATGCTATCCATGTATACAATCCATGTTTAAGATTCCATAAAGTGGATCCCTCAAAATTAAAGTAATTTAATAATACGTAATTTTAAAATAGGTTAAAATAC
>NW_021586691.1:0-221 GCF_001605985.2 Dendrobium catenatum
TTGAGCCAAGCAAGAGATTGGATTTGATTTAGGCTCTAAAAGGGCTTAAAAGGGTCAAAATTAACTCATTAAGACTTGGGTTGACCAAGTCAATAGTTGACCTGGTCAACTCAGTCCTCCACGCCCATGTCTAGGCAAAATCAAGGTCAACTGAATGGTGTACAAGGAAGAGCCAGAGTTGATTCTGGCGTACGACGTCCGAAAGTTAAGAAATAAACAGA
>NW_021586692.1:0-327 GCF_001605985.2 Dendrobium catenatum
TAAACAGTAGCAAAATTGCAGCTACATGCATTAGCCAAAAAATTTTTGCTAGACAAATAAGTATTAGTCAATTAGCACAAATATTAGCCTCTAATTAAATCATATCATGAGATTAAGCATTTGCCCAATCTCATATAGAAAAAGAATAAATTGTAACCATTAAGCATTTGCTACAACTTATTCTTTTTCTATATGAGATTGGACAAATGTTTAATCTCATGATATGATTTAATTAGAGGCTAATATTTGTGCTAATTGACTAATACTTACTTATCTAGCAAAAAATTTTCTGGCTAATGCATGTAGCTGCAATTTTGCTACTGTTTA
>NW_021586693.1:0-233 GCF_001605985.2 Dendrobium catenatum
GTTTTTAGATTGAGTCTTTTAAAGTCTCTCTTTGAGTTTTTTTTTAGTCTTTTTTTAAGTCTTTTTGAGTCATAAAAAAAATGAAAAAAGATAAAAGGACAGGAGAAACCAAGCAAGAAGATTCTGAAGATCAAGGTTCGATGAACAGATGGATTCCGTCAGAATCAACAAATCCCTTGGAATACGAGCTATAAAAAATACAGTCATGGATGCATTTGTGTACAGAAAGATAC
>NW_021586694.1:0-339 GCF_001605985.2 Dendrobium catenatum
CAGTGGTTCGTCCTGGCCGATTGTCCAATAATGGATCATCCGGGGTCGAATTTAAAGATCAAAACGTGCTGACACGTGGATCGGCCGAGACGATACAGTGTAACGGCCAGGACGATGCACATAAAATGCATCGGCTAGACAAAATATACTATCGGCCAGGACTATCACCAAGAGTTCGATCAAATCGGCCAGGACGATATGGGATCGTCCGGGACGATGAGTTTAGGTTTTACAAATAAAAGGTCAGCAGATGGATTTTGAACAGAATTTGTCATATCGTCCAGGATGATAAGGGTATCGGCCAGGACGATGTGACTAGGAATTGAATTCAAGGAAAAA
>NW_021586695.1:0-264 GCF_001605985.2 Dendrobium catenatum
TTCACAAAGGAAGCTACATAACCAAATGCGTACGTATCTGCCTCTTGGATTAGACATGATCTTTCATCTACAACAAAGCTTTGGCGACTGCTTTGTTCACTTCGTCACCTTATTCTTCCTTCAATACCGCTAGTTTACTTTCATCATCCTGTAAGACCCCCTGCAAGCTTCATGCAGCATAACATTCAATGCAGTTGGCTTTAATTGCACACATGAGGTAAAAATATTAATGATACATTTTAACAAATATAATTGCAAACATAT
>NW_021586696.1:0-387 GCF_001605985.2 Dendrobium catenatum
AAACCTGAAATTATTCTCAGGTTTAATGGGAATTAGTAGGAAAAAATATTTGAAATTGATTTGAAACTCATGTGTCATCAATGCATTAATGGGAGGCATTGATGGGGCTCCATCCAAGAGTGGCCGGCGGCTTATAGGGGGGAGAAAATTGATGTGGGGGACAATGAAAAGCTTTCAAAATCAGCACACAAGATCTAGAAAGGAGTATGAAGAAATCCATTTGAATTTGAATTTCGTCATGAAGCGTCTTCAAAACTTTCCTAATTTGGAAATTTCAAAATTGGCAAGATTTTGAAATTCAAATTTTGAATTTTCAAAATTTGAATTCGAGGGGAATGGGAGATGAGGTCGATGGTTGAAAGGTTCACGGACGGATGGTGGTGGTGG
>NW_021586697.1:0-287 GCF_001605985.2 Dendrobium catenatum
ATTTGTCCAGGTCAGAAAATCACTCTGATAAGCCCAAGAAGGCTAAGGCCCCAGGTGCTAGAAGGGATGATGCCGACTCTACATTCTTCTCCAGAGCTGATAGAGAAAAGCAGGTGATTTATAATGTAGACAAGGGCAACCAGCCGATGCAATATCAAGAAAAGCCCAAACATGCCTACAACCCCAACCCCCAGCCAAAGTTGATACTAGGGGGAAATGATAAGCCACGAACTTATCAAGTTGGAGGCCAGAGACAAGCAATAGGAACTGGTGATAGAACATTCCAA
>NW_021586698.1:0-242 GCF_001605985.2 Dendrobium catenatum
GCCTGCGAGTTCTAGTAGACCACCTGATCTATTAGGATGCAGTCTTGTCAAGAAGATGTTGTGTATTCCTTAAGATAAAATTTAATTTTTAAGCATAATTTTAAAACTTTTTTATATTTTATTTAAGCATTTTTCGAGGCAACTAGAAAGCATTGCATTAGTTACAAATTTAAACGAGTTTAAAATTTAATTGCATTTACTTCGTGATTCATTTTATCCAACATAAGTTAAGGGGCCAATTA
>NW_021586699.1:0-244 GCF_001605985.2 Dendrobium catenatum
TCGCTTAGCTGCTAAAAACATAATTTACATTAAAATAAAACGCATATTAATACTTACATTATTGAATAATTTTCATAATTTACCACCTGATTGGCATCGCCCAATCTTTATCGTCAGACTGCATGCTAGACTAGTACTGTTGTAGGTCACATCATCATTGTGCCATTGCCCCCCAACCAATACTACTAGATAGTTGTCACTGATCATACAGAATCATTCGAACGCTTTTCATCCCCTATCGAGT
>NW_021586700.1:0-880 GCF_001605985.2 Dendrobium catenatum
AAGAATTGCACAAATAAATTTAGGCTTCTTTTGGGATAGCTTTCTTACCATTTTGCCTTGAAGATCACATCCATAATCTCTATTTGACTACTTTTTTCACTTCTTTGAAAAAAAATTGAGCTAAGAAATCTTTTTCTACAATTGTTTAAAAAAAATTACTTTCCTTATAATAATTTTAGAAAGCAATAAAGAAGCTATCACAAACTAAACCTCTTACTATGCAAGAGCTTATTTGAAGCTTTTGCTTCCAATTTCTATAATTTTTTTATCATAGAGCCTCCAAATCAAAATTAAAATAATTGATACTGAAATGCACAATGTGACATAGCAAGAAATTAAATTTAGACTAAACAAAGAATAATGATATTGACAATTGAGAATCATAAAAAAAAATTAATATTTAAAATTAAAGTCAATCAGAAGTTTTAAGTAAATTTTTTATTTTAACAAATTAATTAGTCTATGTCTAAGAAAAAAGTATTACATTGTAGGCATCAAGCATCTTTCATTATTAATTTCCCCTTCCAAAATAGATTCAGCTTTTGTCATCGATTTCTGCTCTAATGATTTTTTATGTAAAAAAAACTATGGATTTTGTAATTTTCAATATTTTTACATCATGAAATTTGACCTTGAGAGTTGGAATTTGACAAAATGTGTTTTGCTATTATTTGGTCTCTGGTCCTCCATTCTTGAGAGAAAATATTTCTCTCAAATTAAACTAAATTACCTCCAAATGGCAGGGCAGGCTGGTCTTTTAAATATTATACATATCAAATGGTACTAATTCATGAACAAATGGAGAATAAGGAGGCATTCCTGTGTGGTGACAAGAATAACAGAAAATATCACAAATCACATAACTAAACATAACTAAAAC
>NW_021586701.1:0-3620 GCF_001605985.2 Dendrobium catenatum
AAAAAGAGAGATTGTACTTTTTCTCATAGTTGATTTCATCTTGGAGGTTTATGTCTTATTCTCTTTCAGACCCGAAAGATTCAGAATCCAATTTGGTGCTCTTTCAGTGTAATTTGTTTCCCTCTTCCTTTTTTCCTTTATATTCAAAAGCTACCTGCATGCAAGAATTTCTTTTTGATTCACTCCTTCTCATAAGCAATGAGTGGATCCAAGTAGGTTTATCATAGAATAGTTTTCAAATCCCACTTAAGATTCTGTGGATTGGGCAGTGATTTTAGCATCATAAGACAAAGGCAAAACATCTCCAAAAATCTTGTTAACTTTTTTCATAGTTTGAGTATCTTTTCCTAGTGCATGCAGAGAAGTAACTATCTGAGTAAATCTTGTATAGCATGTCAGAAATCGATTCATGAGGTTCAAATACAAAAAAAATTTCGTAGTCCATAGCAAGAGAATGTTCAGAAACGGGATTGTTTACGCATCATTAAGTACCCTTCATCAGGTGATTGCAAAATTTATCCCAATCTTCTTTACCAGTTTTTGCAAAGTTGAGAAACACGATGTAAATCTACCTAGATTTTTAAAAGTAACAGAAAAAGCAGTTCAAATATTTTGCATTTAATCTGAGCTAAATCTCGTTCATGCAAAAGTCCATTCAGTAAAAGCAACATTCAGTTTTAACAACCAATTAATTTCACGAGAAGGTGGAGAATAACCTTCTTTGAATTTTAGCATCCACATGCATATCATAGATTATATAAAAATGTTGACATTCAGGTTTTTTCAAAAGTCAAAAGGTAGGTTTTATCGAACAGGGGAGGTCGGGTAAATAGAATACCCTTGCCGGAGTGTTACGATTCCCAAGGTAGCCATTGGATCAAATTCAAAAAGTTTTCAAAACTTAAATTTTTGAAAATCTCGCTCTGATACCAACTATGAAAGGTTTAATAGGGATTATTTAGCCCTATAGAACTGGGCCCAAGCTAACCAAGAGGGTGTTGAATTGTATTTTAAAACTTTCTTTTAACAAAAGAAATAAAAAACATAATACCAAAATCACTCCACAAAAATTAAATGCGGAATTAAAAGGTTGGGAAGGCAAGAAATAAGAACACAGAAATTTATAATGGTTTGGTCAACTCGACCTAAACGTACAACTCCTTGGAGGCACCCTCCAAGTTTTTGCACTACAAAACGTGACTCTCCTTTAGCTCCGCACGGCTAGGAAGAGAAAGCCGCTCACGAAGAACCTCCTTTTTTTCACACCTAGCAAGGCAAGAGAACCTACCATCCTTTTGCTTCCTCCTGAAGCTGGCAGAGAACCACAACCAAAAGCTAACTCCTTACCTCTAACCGACCCTCAACGGACGAGAAACTCTAGAAGAAGAAGAGCAAAGCGATGCTTGAAGCCAAGCCCTTTGTGAATCCCTCATAAGCCTCCCGCCTCAAAAAGACCTCTCTCTCTCGCCTCTCTCTCTCTTCTCTCCTCAAGGTCTTCTCAGGTCAAGGCAGCAACAATAGGCTTTTCCAAAATGTTGAACATGAGCTCCTTAAATAGAAGAGCTTCAAAGGAGCTCATTAATTGGCAAGTTTCCGGACTTATCAAATCCATGCCGATATGGGGACATTCGGCCTTGGCCGATCAGTACAAAAACTCAGAAAGATTCGGCCAAGAGCATCTCCCTGATACACTTCTGGACGATTGAAATTTTGGGCTTGATCGTCCAAGGACGATCTCAACAATCGTCCTGGCATATCAGTTCAAAATCAGAGGAAAACATCTTGAGAATAGGCCCTGGATACAAGCTGGCCGATATTTACGTCCTGAAAGTACACTAAGGGTTTTTGAACTGGATCGTCCTGGGCCGATCCTTGCGATGTGCCCAGGACGATATGAATCGTATCAATCACCTTATTACTCCCTTGATTTCCTGATCAATTAAAGGCATAATTTGTGAAATAATCGTCCGAGGCCAGATCAAGGATCGTCCTGGCGATCAAGGATCGTCCCTGGCCCGATAATTTAAAAAATACAGTAAATACCTTAAATTATCTATGGCGCAACTTCTTTCTCTGTTTTGAGCTTATCATCCGGCCGATACAAACTAATCGTCCAGGCCGGAATGTTAATCCGACAGCTGGCCTTAATAAGAATCTTATTTTTAGACTTTCTGGGTTTTAAGCCTGAATCGGGGTCCAGGCGATGTAAAATGTCCTGGCCGATATGAGAAAACAACATAAATTCTAGTCTCTATGTGTGTGTGTGTAGGGTTACTTTAGCATCAATCCTCTTTGATCATTACAAGTAAGACTCAAGAATTGAAAACAAAAAGTACAGACTGACTCCAAACTCTAAACCATGCAAAGTCCTGAACTGGCTTCGGTCTTGTTCGTCCGATCTTTGATTCCTGGAAAAGTTAGAAGAAACAAGTAGTCCAAGAGAATCAAAATAAGTGTTTGTCAATCATCAAGCATTCAAAACATAGGTCATGAAAATAGGTTTGCAACATAAGAAACCTTTGATAACTTCACTTCTTGCAAAGGTAGCTCGCTTTCATCTGATGATTTATATCAAATTTGTCAGGTAGGTACCAGTCATTTTCAAAGATGTTGAAGAAAGATGTCTGTTTTATATAGGATAGAGAGTGGTAGGAGGCCTTTAACAATATTAAAAGATACTTATTAAACCTCCCATTCTTATAGTGCCAATTTTAGGGAAGCCTCTTATTCTATATATAATTGTATTAGAAGAATCCCTTGGCTCACTACTAGCTCAACATAATGAAGAAGGAAAGATGAATGCACTCTATTCATCAGTCGAAGGTTGATCAAAATAGAGATCCACTATTTTCCAATTGAGAAGCATTTTCTGGTATTTATTTCGAAGTCCTCAAACTCTGCCACTACATATTATCTCACAAAATTACGTTATTTTCAAAGATCGATCTGCTAAAGTTTTAGATGACAAGACTAGTATTGATAGTTCATTTATTTAGTTGGGTAGTGATAATCCTACAGTTTGATAATACATATGTTTCATAAAAAATAGTAAAGGGTCAAGCATTGGTAGATTTTCTAGCTACACATCCCATTTTTGTAGATTTAACTCCTAATGATGATTTTCTTGATGAACATGTCATGCTTGTCAAAGAGAATAATAAATTATATGTGTCAGAGATGTACTTCAATGAAGCATCATCGATTAAAACTACCCAACTTCCAAATCTGTTAAAAGCCCATGCTGACATTTGCCTCATTTTTATAGTGCTTGAAGGAGATATATTGAGGTTCTCATTCAATTTGATCGAACCCCAAATAAATAATGAAGCTGAATATGAGGCTTTAATAGTAAGTTTAAAGATTATAATCTAAGTCAGAATCTTGATCCTCCAAATTTATGGCAACTCTCAGGATCTTATAAATTTAATTTTGGGCATCTATAAAATTGTAAGCTTGAGTTGGCTCATTTTTTCCAACGAGCTCGTATACTTATGAAGCAAGTTTCAAACATCAAGATAGCTTGAGCTTCCCAAGAATAAATGGGGAAAATCTAATTTCCTAGCCAATTTAGCTAAAGATATCATGAATATAGAAGACTTGCTTATATATATATATATATA
>NW_021586702.1:0-276 GCF_001605985.2 Dendrobium catenatum
AGCACATATCCCAAAGGAGTTTTCAGTATTTAACTCCATCTAATTTTAAAAAGAACCTCAATTTAAATTTCTTAACTCACATCTAGCTCCATACTAGCTAAATCATAACACCTCATTTATATGAGTATTTTCCTCCTTTGAATTGAGATCTAATCCAAAAAGGATGTTAAATTAGAGAAAGAAATTTAATTTTCTTTATTTCTTGTACGAGAATACACTTCCATATCTTATAGGATATCAATGTATAATGATGATTCCAAGATCATAATTTTCAGA
>NW_021586703.1:0-565 GCF_001605985.2 Dendrobium catenatum
AAGATAAGGAAAAAAGTTGAAATTTTTCAAGGAGAAAGATCAACGTTGAACAATTATTACCAAGTCAAAGGAGAAAAAGTAGGAGGTGCTAGATTCTGAGAAGCTCAGAGGCAACATCAATCTACCCTATGTTGGGCTTTACATTTTAGAATAGAATTTTTATATTTGAGTTAGTATTTTATCAGAATGTTGTGATTATATTCTTGAATGGTGAGGACTTAAGATTTGAAAATATGTCTTGGAACCTCAATATAAATTGGATACTACCAAGTAGTAACACAAACTTATTTAATGAAGTGCAAATCTGGACTTACCCTAACTTGGATTGGGGAGTCAGCTAGCCACATAGGTGCTTTAAAACCATGTGTACATTCTCTTTATAAAAACTGGATAGCGACATTATTTAAGTTTTAAGAAATTGAGAGCCAATATCTAAGACATATCCTAATTGGCCCCTCAACTTATATAGGATAAATAATGCTTGAGAACAAAATACAATTAAAATTTTAGACTTTTTTAATTTGCATTTAATGTAATGCATGTTGATTTATTCAAATGCAAAAAA
>NW_021586704.1:0-383 GCF_001605985.2 Dendrobium catenatum
TCCACATGGACAAATGAGGATAAGACCACCTTTCTATATAGATGTCCTTGCATTTGTCCTTGGCTCCTGCTCTCACCAATTTTTAGGCCAGATGGCATGCATCAAGGAGGCTTCTAAGTCTATCATAGCCATCCATTTGGCCAAGATATTTTTAAAAAAATGAGAAGAGATTAAAAAGAGGGGTTCATTCTAATCCATGGATTAACAAAAAATCTACCCATCTCTAGAACTCTCCCAGCTTTAAGACTCCTCTTAGAGCTGCTCCAGACCAATCCCTAGCTTTCCCAAACTGTTTTCCATCAAATCCAAGTCTCTAAAACACTCATTGGTGAAGAGAGAGAGGATCAGGAGATTTCTGAATAACTCCAAATCCAGAGAGATCC
>NW_021586705.1:0-940 GCF_001605985.2 Dendrobium catenatum
AGATTTGGTATACTAGGTCTGAGTCAGTTTGTAATCTTTTTCCTTTCTTGAGTCTGTTGTATTTCGTGTGGGACCTGTTGGTTTGTAACTTGGAAGTTTTCCTGTTGTTCCCTAGTAGATTTCTATTTTTTTTAATATCGTTTGGGCCGATATTTATATCATCCTGGATGATATGTCCAAAATCATAAACCCTAATTAGGGCATCCTCATTAAGGCAGTCGTCATAAACAGATCGGCCTGGACGATACCTATATCGGCCAGGATGATAGTCTTAATTCAGAAAGAATCAACCGCCATAATCAGTTTAGGAATTCTTTTGTTTTAGGAAATCAGCCAGGACGATATTTATATCATCCAGGCCGATCTAACTCAATTATGCCTAAATTGATCTGGTATCTTTGGAAAGCATTAATGTATGATTGATACGATCACATCATTCAGGACGATCGCAGGATCGGCCGGGATGATGTCCTGGACGATCTACATCGGACAGCTCGAATTCAGGGCGATGATCTGGATGATTGAAATCAGTTTTAAACTAATCGGCCTGGACTATCATGATATCATCCAGGACGATGTAACCAATTTTCTTCTGATCGTCCCAAATCATCCCGGGCTGATGAGCTGAAATTGTACTGATCGTACAAGACGATATGGATATCGTCCTGGACGATAATGTCGGCAACTTGCATTAATGAGCTCGTTTTGAGATCTTCTATTTAAGCTTTGTCAAAGAACTTTATAAGTGTCTTTGGCAGCCATTGATGCTTCATTCTTGTGGGGGAAACTTGAAGAGAAAGCTTAAAAGGGAGTGAGGAACGGGTGAAGACTGAGAGAGGGAGAAGATCCTATGTGGGGGGGCTCAAGGGAGTGTGGAGGGGGATTCCACAAGGTTGGTCCGGTAGGCTTGCACCTTAATACCGTCGGATTCAAGGCTTGT
>NW_021586706.1:0-311 GCF_001605985.2 Dendrobium catenatum
ACATGTATTTCACAAGTCTGTACTGCTTCATTTTCAGTAAAAGAAGAATTCCCTTGATTGGTATTGGAATTCTCCATCTAACAAAAAAAAAATTACAAAACATAACTTCAATACTTAATGGGTTGAAGCTGCACTGAACTAACAGCAGTTACTGCACTGAAATTACAGAAGAAACTACACTGAAATAACAGTAGAAACTGCACAGAAATAATAGTAGAAACTGCACAGAAAAACCGAAACATAGAGCAGGGCTAGATTGCATAGAACTAACAGGCTAACAGCAGAACTGCATAGAAATAACAGCAGAATTG
>NW_021586707.1:0-1255 GCF_001605985.2 Dendrobium catenatum
ACTAGATTTCTAAGTTTTGGGTCCCTAAGAGATATCTAAGAATTATTTTAACTACACTCAGGTGGGATTCTTTTAGATCAGCTTAAAATCTAGCACAATGATAAATACTAAATTTTATATCATGTCAACTAGCAGCCTTGTAAAGTAAAGATCCAATCATCCCTCTATACTTCTTTTGATTAAATAATTTTTCATTTGGGTCCTTGTCCAATTGAACATTGGAGGTCATGGAAGTACTAATTGGCTTAGCTTTATTCATTTTATATTTATTCAAAATATCCTTTATGTACTTTAATTGATTTAAAAAGGTTCTATCATCCAGTTGTCTTATGTTAAGTCCTAAAAGGTAGGATAACTCTCATATCATACTCATCTCAAATTCCCTACTTATTATTTTAGAAAAATCACCACATAGCCTTTTATCAGAAGATCCAAAAAGTATATCAACGATATAGATCTGAATAATGAGCAATTCATCTCCTACTTTCTTTATAAAAAGGGTGGTGTCTACACTCCCCTTAACAAACTCCCTCTATAGTAAGAATGTGTTAAGCCTCTCATACCAAGCTCTGGGTGTCTGCTTTAATCCATATGAGGCCTTTTTTAATTTGAAAATATGATTTAGAAATTGGGAACTCTCAAAACTTGGGGGTTACTCTACAAACACAATCTCTTTTATTACCCCATTTAAAAATGCACTCTTAACGTCCATTTGAAAAAGCTTAAATCCCTTATAACTGGCAAAGGCTAGTATCACTCTAATAACTTCCAATCTAACTACAAGGGCAAAGGTCTCCTCAAAATCAATCCCTTCTATTTGGTTGTACCCCTTAGCCACCAATCTTATCTTATTTCTAACCACCACACCAGAATCATTCATTTTATTCTTAAGGACCCATTTAGTTCCAACCATACTTTATCCCTTTAGTCTTTCAATAAGCTTCCAAACATAATTACTAACAAATTAGTTTAATTCTTCTTGTATGACTAAGATCCAAAAATCATCAGAAAGGGTTTGATTGATGTTGGGAGGTTCAATCATTGAGATAAAGACAAAGTAGTTCACTTCCTTCCTAAGTACATGCCTGGTCCTAACACCTTTAGAAGGGTCTCTTATGATTAATTCTTTAAGATGACTTGAAGAAAATCTCCAATCTCTAGGTAATGTGTGTATAGGTTCAACCTTTTCCTCCAGATTTGCATTTTCTACTTCTTGGGTAATCTCACCTACTCCTTCAATGTTTTTGGGGCTATA
>NW_021586708.1:0-298 GCF_001605985.2 Dendrobium catenatum
AAGGAGGCTAATGAAGAGGAAGTACTCGCTATTGATCTTGTCATAGGAGCTATTGCAGCTGGTAATGTTGTTGTCCTTAAGCCATCATAAATTGCGCCATCCACATCAGCTTTGTTTGCTAGAATATTACCGAAGTATGTAGATAACTCTTGTATTAAAGTTGTTGAGGGCACTATTCCTGAAACTACTGCACTTTTGGAACATAAATGGGACAAAATACTTTATACAGGATATGCAAAAGTTGGACGCATTATTATGGCTGCAGCAGCAAAGCATTTAACTCCTGTAGTTTTGGAAC
>NW_021586709.1:0-525 GCF_001605985.2 Dendrobium catenatum
CTTTGATGCTATGTTAGTTGTCTTATATTCTTATTTCATAAGCTATACTTCTTCTTTTTTTTAAATTCATTTCATTGTAAACAAGTCTATAATGTTGATGCCTATGAGAATGAGATTTATCTTTAATATTTTGAATACTTGAGTTAGTTTGATTTACTGCTTATATTGCAAGCAAGTCAATTCAGCTATCATTGGATTCCCTAGTTTAGCAACTTCTAAGTCCTTATTCAATACTTTTGTTTTCTTATTTCTATCCAACATTTGATTTGGAAGATTAGTTGTTTTATTATTATTTTTACATATTTTCTTTAACTATCATCACTGTGTAAAATATTGGATCTAACCTATTGTAATTGTTTTACATTATAGTGCAAATTGAATCCCTGCTATTTCCTTCTCTTGATGACTTTCATATTGTTGTTGGAATCTAATTGTAGGTTGATTTTCTTTTGCAAATTTTCTACCATAGTTGGATTCAGATGGCTAGTTAATTTTGTTTTATATCGTTCTTACTGTAGCAAGAAT
>NW_021586710.1:0-312 GCF_001605985.2 Dendrobium catenatum
TACTGAACGTGTCAAATTTTAAGTGGATGTTTGGTATCTCTACGTCCAATATTCGCACCTAATAATTTTTCATATAATGGATCATGATTTAACTCCAATACACTCAATATAAATTAGGTGAAAGATTGTAATTTTGGTGCATCTTCTAATTGGTCAAGAACTTGTCAATTTTAAATGATTCAATTTATAATGGATATTCATGCATATGTTATTAGTTGATAAATTAATCTTATCAATATATTAGTGCTTGCATATTTACTTAAATGTAGCTCATGTTGATCTGTTGATTGAAAACTTTGACTACCAACAAAG
>NW_021586711.1:0-2027 GCF_001605985.2 Dendrobium catenatum
GGTTAAGCCCAAATCGACCCGAACCAAGTAGATTTGGATCAACCCGAGCCATCTTTCAACCTAGACCAAATTTGATCCAATTGCCACTTTCATTGGGTGCACCAGACCCAGACCTATTTCCCATACCAAACCCAGGGTCTGACCTGACATGGAACGAGCTCAATTCGACTCGAACCGAATAGGTTTGGGTCCAACCCAGCCACCAACTCAATCCAGACAATCTCAGGCCAAATTGACTCCACCCTCAACTCCAGCGTGTCCCCATCAGCCTCCCCCAGTCAACCCGACCCAAACCATGTCCGGCGGCGGTCGGAACCAATGGAGAATTTGTTTCGGTGGTCCCCCCCAAACAACCCCTGACTCAAAGTTGCTGCCCATCGATTTGATCCCCATGACCTTTCTACGACGTCACCTTCTTCCACCTGACATCAATCCTAGCCCCCTCCAGCTCAATCTCGGCCGTCCAAGCCCACAAGAGGTGGTCGAATAGGCTCGAGCTCCCCAGAGTGCCAGAAGGATCCCCAATAGTTCAAAATCATTCCCCAGAGCTCCTTCAACCTCCCAGGGTCTCCCTTCGAGTTCCCAGATTGATCCCTTCATCCGTTCGAGCAAGCGCCCGTGAAAGCTTCCGGCATCCCGCTCGAAGTCGCACCTCCGGCCATCCTCCGATCCCAATGTCTGAAGGAGATCAGTTTGTCATCGTCCCCTGAAGCTTCTCGATAGAGAAGCTCATCCTTTGAGACTGTCTCTGTGGTAATCTATTCATCCCGAGCTCCCTAACTAGGTAGTCCGGTCAAGTGTGAACGAAACCTTCACCCCAACGAATTTCCACCGTTGGATTGAAGGTTTCCACTGTCCTGATCCTCCCTGTGAAATTTCATCGGAGTTCACCGGTGGGATCACCCGAATCACGCCAGAGAAGCCTCACGGTCTCGAATTCGTGCGGGAGGTTGAAGACGCAATCTCAGTCGTTGATTCCGATCAACGGCTCGGATTAGATCCTGCGGTATTGGAGCGCGTTTAATCCCAGCCGTCCGATCCGCCATCCGACAGCTGTGGTTAATCAGACCGTTAACGATCAGCGCCAATCATTGCCCAACCAATCGGCGCGCGGCACGTGTAAAGGGAGGCTGACTGTGTAATGGCTGAATTAATAATTCCAGAAATTCAAGGGACCTTCAAAAAATCATAACTCCCTCCACACTTATCCAAATTAGGTATTCTTAGGCTCATTGGAAAGGTCTCAGAGAGACCTACAAAAGCCTTATAGTTTTAGGCCCTGGTTAGGTTAATGTTAGGTTTAATTTTAGTTTGAGAATTTTATCAATTTCTTTAATTATTCTTTAAATCTAAGTCCACCAGGCCTGGAATTTTGGGAGATTTAAATTTAATATGTGTTTGACATGTCCAAATTTTATCTCTCCATTTTAAGATGTTCAAGGGCACTTTTTCCAAATTTTGAGTTCAAGGGTCATGGTTTGACCCTTATATTCAAAATGGGGTATAGACCTATCCAATGGGATTTAGGGTGTGATTCTTTGTGTGGTGATGATGTGTAGGATAATGAATGTAGAGCCACTAATTTTGCCCCAATCCAAGCTTAGGATAGATCACTATAGTGACTTGGAGTTCACTTAGAGCTAACCTTGGGTGGTTTGGTTAACCACCTTAGAGTACTCCATTTGAGCTCAAATTTGATGAGTTTAGTCCTTATGGTCAAATAATTATATGGTCCAAATTTCATCAAATTTAGAGTTCATTCGGTTCCCCAAGTAGGAGCCTCAAAAAATCCTTCTTAGAAATGGCCTATTAACCCAAATCAATTGATAATGAACTACATTTAACTCATAAAATCTATTAAAACATTTATAATTGTTCCTAATTAATCCCCTAATCAATGAGAATTGAAACCCTCTTAAATTGACTTCTAAATTTATCATAATTTAGTCTTTAGGTAAAATCAAAGGTTAATCAGTTTTAATTAATTCAAAAAAAATCATTAAAAATCCCAAAAGGTCTTTAAACAC
>NW_021586712.1:0-342 GCF_001605985.2 Dendrobium catenatum
CTTGCATTTATTTACTTTATTACGTTGGTTTCTTTTAACAAAATCCAAAATTTTAACTAAATTTCAACTGTAATGATTCATTGCTTAGTAGGCATACATAATAGTTGTACAAATCAAAGCCTTTATTAAGCAATCCAAAGTCTTTCACCTTTTAAAAAAGAATCCTAAAGAACTTAGCTAGCAGATGCCGTAACATTCTCAAATTGAATTCAATTTTAGCCTATATTTGAGAAAAAATATTCTATGTGGATACCGAACATCGTTCAGAGATAAATAAAAATGTACCACATCACCCTTTGTCGTGTTGCGGCTCGGTGCTACTCAGTATTGTGGCTCAGTTTT
>NW_021586713.1:0-248 GCF_001605985.2 Dendrobium catenatum
GCTCTGACACACAATCTCGGATAGGTCTTACATCCTTTGTGGATTCTCTCGACCTCTTCCACACAGGTTAACATCATCGAGCATGGCTCTAACATACAACCTCGGATAGGTCTTACATCCTTGGTGGATTCTCTCGACCTCTTCCACATAGGTTAACGTCAACGAGCAAGGCTCTGATATACAACCTCGGATAGGTCGTCTTACATTCTTAGTGGATTCTCTTGACCTCTTCCACACAGGTTAACGTC
>NW_021586714.1:0-258 GCF_001605985.2 Dendrobium catenatum
CTTAATACAAAAATTTCCCTAATCTAATCTCCCTCTCCAGACCTAGCCGCCCTCTCCTTTTGAATTTGAATTCCATTAGGCTAGTGGGGCCCACCATGTGGGCGGCCAAGCGCAAGGGAGGCAGACATGTTCCGCCTCCTGTAAACCTGAGCCAGCCCTTGGGCCGGCTGGGCCGGTACAGGGTGAACCGGACTAACACATTTTTTCCTTTAAAGTCCACTATCACCCGACCATTGGCACCACCATTTTCGTTCTTTA
>NW_021586715.1:0-258 GCF_001605985.2 Dendrobium catenatum
GCTCCTCTCAAAAATCTTCTCATTTTCTATACAAAAGCTTCCATCCTTATTCTTTTTCATTTGGGGAAAGTGCATGATGAGTAAAATTTTGATGAAGAAGGAAAGTTACTGGTGGCTCACAAGTTTATGATTTTGATGATAACAAATATTGTGGCTTACATCCTTATGACTACTTGTATTTGAAATGTATATTTTTGTGTGTGTACTAACATTTTAGGAACACCATGCACCATCCAATAAAGATTTAAGACTCAAGAT
>NW_021586716.1:0-928 GCF_001605985.2 Dendrobium catenatum
CATGTTAAATAGTTTTGACAAGGATTTTACTTCTACTGATGGTTAATCAAGTTAAGTAATGATGTTAGACTCACTGCCACTGCATCAATGTATTAAGTGCATTAACATCGTAATTTACTGTAAGTTGCACTTTAAAAAAATACTTTCGATGTCTCAGACTTTAGATATCTTAGAATTCAGAAAAGTTCCACCGTTTCTGCATTTATGGTCATTTTAGTTCATATATATGAGGGCACTTGGTGCCATGGCCAGTTTTTGGGGACGATGCATCTTTATTTGCAAAACAGGAAGGGGGACTGGTTGCACTTGGAAGTAGACCTGGTTGATTTTATTCATGTTTCTGGACCATTTCGCAGAATAAAAAGATAGACCCACATAGTTTTAACTTTTATGCCCGTCAAGCCACAAATCTTCCCTTAAAAGGGGTATTCTTCTGCATTCCAAATGCCAACACAATATTTTATATTTACATATTAAACATCTTTACTTACCTCCCGTTCATTCTTATATTCTTGCCTTGGAGAGCTTCCCATTGAGCTATATGGGTATTGATAACTCGACCGTTGATGGCTTGAAGCTGTTCATGATGAGCTGTTGCTTGATGATAATCACCATATTGTGCTTGAACGTGATCTTGTAGAGGAATGGAGGATACTATTGTAATGTTGATGGTTAAAAGAAAGAATTGGCTTAGAGTGATACACAAAAAACATCAATGAGATTCAAAGTAATTGGAAGGCATTGAAGGGAAAATTGGTAGGGTGAAGATGGTTTGGTTTGGATTTGTGAAGGAGTTTATTGAAATTAGAGTTGATATTCGACATAAATAGAGTGAAGGCGGATTCATACAAGTGATTTGTAATTTGTTGGATTATGGAGGAGGAAAAGTAACTGAAATGTCGGTATCGTTAATTATGATGCATTAAAC
>NW_021586717.1:0-322 GCF_001605985.2 Dendrobium catenatum
AGAGAGAGATAGAGAGAGAGAGAGAGAGCAAGGGAGAGAGAGCTAGAGAAGAAGCAAGCTAGAGAAAGAACAAGAGAGAGCAAGAGAGAGAGAGGGAGAGGGAGAGAGAGAGAGAGAGAGAGAGAGAGAGAGCAAGAAAAACCAAGGGAGTGCAAGACAGAGAAAGAGAGAGAAAGAGATAGAGAGAGAGAGAGATAGAGAGAGAGAGGGAGCAAGTGTGAGTAAGTTAGAGAAAGAGCAAGGTAGAGAAAGAACAGGAGAGAGCAAGAGAGAGAGAGGGAGAGAGAGAGAGAGAGAGAGATAGAGAGAGAGGGATAGAGAG
>NW_021586718.1:0-433 GCF_001605985.2 Dendrobium catenatum
TAGAAAGGTAACGTGTTTTGATAAGTGTATGTGTATTAAAAATGTTTTGTATAAGAAAGATAAAAGCATAGTGTTTTGGAAAACTTAGGCGTTGGAAAGAAAATGTGTTTGGAAAGTGTATATATTTAAAGGTGAAATGCTTTAAAAAGAGAATTGTGCTTTTTTTTTTAAGATAAATTGTTTGATAATTTTTTTTTATTTGTTAAGAAGTTAAGTGTATATGTATTGAAAACAAAATGTGTAAAGGTGGAGATGTAGTGGAACTTGTGTATTTTTGGAAGGTGGTGGAGTGGAATTTGTTTGTTTTGGAAAGGGTGATGTGGCGAACTTATATGTAAAGGTAGAGATTTAGTTGAATTTGTGTATGATTTGGAAGAGAATATTGTAATGATTTGTAAGGAAAAGTGTGTGTATTGAAAAATGAATAAAGTGT
>NW_021586719.1:0-229 GCF_001605985.2 Dendrobium catenatum
CCTTAGCTTGTTGCCTCCACCAAGTGTTCAACCAAGCTAAAGTACTGTTGAGCTCATTTATTTTTTATCTAAGAACCCATATCTTCTCCTCAGGTATATTTCCAAGAAAACCTTCCTCCATTTGCAAATATAGAATATCCTTTTTTAGATTTACCTTCAGTTGATTAAGGTCTTTCAATTTTGCTTTGCTCCAGAAATAAAGAGCCTTTAAAGCCCTCTAAAATTTCAT
>NW_021586720.1:0-438 GCF_001605985.2 Dendrobium catenatum
GTTAATTACATCATAGGGAGACAGAGTCTCCTATGAATACTCTCGATTAAAATAGTGACAAAATTTTATTAAAGATTTTTTATGATAGACACAAAAAAGAGGTGAATTTTTTGAATTTTAAAGTTGAATAGATCAAAATAGAGCACTTATTAATGGAATCAAGGAAAGAAAAGTAGGGGACACTTTGAGGTTATGGAACCATCTAGAAGTGTTTAAACTTAGTCTAACTGTTGGACTTTATATTTTGGATTGAAATGAGATTTAATTAGAGTTGAGTGTTTCATTAGAAATTTGGGATTATATTCCTGGAGGTTAGGGTCTTATAATCAGAGATCTTCCCCGGATCCTAGATTTAAATTTGGACACTGGACCACAGTCATCTAAACCTAACTAATGCAGTGTAGAACTTGGACTTACCCCGTCCTGGTTAGGGGAGCT
>NW_021586721.1:0-418 GCF_001605985.2 Dendrobium catenatum
AAAAAATATTACTCAAATTTAGTGACTTTATAATCATCAAAATCTTTATTTTACTAATCTTAAATAATTATAATTATAAAGTTCATCCCTTTCAATCTTGAATCATAATATCATAAGCTAAATTTAAAAAGAAAAAGCTAAATTTTCCCAAAAATATAATGTAAAGCAATCACTACTAAGGTCCCAAACAAATAACCATTTAAGGAATGAATTAAATAATACAGCTTGCTTTGGACAACCACCCACCAACCATACAAATGCTAGAAAAAGGCCAACAATAATGAAAATTTTTATCAAAATATTTTGAATAAATTTAAAATTTTTATTTAAAATTTCAGGATCTTTTAAGGTCTCTTTTGCAAATTTCTTATAATTTTTTTTAAAATTTTTTAAAGTTTTTAAATCATAATTTTGATTT
>NW_021586722.1:0-362 GCF_001605985.2 Dendrobium catenatum
ATTGGCAATGTCCTTAGGGGAAGTGAAAAGCCCCTCAGAAGTAGAGATTTCTTTAATACGGTTGATGTTCCCTCTATTTTTTATTTTAGCATAAAGGAATCCCAAATCATCTTCACCATGGGAAAGCCATTTGGCCTTCGCATGTTGAATGATCCATGAGCACCAGGCAGAATGGTAATAAGAGAGGGAGGTGTTGATTTGATCCAGTTGATCATTCAAGACATGATCTAAAAGGCTAGTGTTCATCAGCTCAAGAAATCTTTTTTGCTTGCATTCAAGAGTTTCAATGCTATCTTTAATAAAAGAAGAGGATGCCCAAGTTTTCTACTTTAAGAAAAACTTGAGGTATTTAAGTTTGTGAT
>NW_021586723.1:0-215 GCF_001605985.2 Dendrobium catenatum
AATCATATACACAAATTAAAACCCAAGGTAAAAAATTACAACATAGAAAAATACAAGATAGAAAACTATGCCAGATAGAAAACTACATGGTAGAAAATCAGTGGCAGAGCCATAAAGTTTTTATAAAAAATACTGAACAGTTGGATGAAGGGCTACAGGCTACTATTATGAAGCAAACTTATCATTTCAGCAAGTAGGTTTTGATGGGGCATTTA
>NW_021586724.1:0-477 GCF_001605985.2 Dendrobium catenatum
ATAAAATAAAATAAAATATGCCTGCTCCTCCCACCTCAGTCCATGAGCCTCCTCTCATCGATCCACGAGCCACCGCAGGACTTCAAGGTATATTTTCAGACTTAAATCCCGTCCTCGATGTTGCAGCGGACTGGGGAACCACCTATAAGCGCTCTTGTAGCACCGTAGGAGGGAGCCCGGTGCGAAGCATACGACGAGGCGGGTAAGCCCTATACACGCTCTTGTAGCGTGGTGGGGACGGTCCTCGACCTCGACACCGACATCGACACCGCCGATATTGCTACGCAAAGGTATGATGGTCCAAAATCCCATTCTCGACGTTTGCAGCGGACCGTAGAACCACCTATATGCGCTCTTGTAGCACGGTAGGAGGGAGCCCGGTGCGACGCATACGACGAGGTGGGAGAGCCCTATACACGCTCTTGTAGCGTTGTGGGGAGTCACTACTGTTCTGGTACGTCACTGCTGTTCTGGTAC
>NW_021586725.1:0-203 GCF_001605985.2 Dendrobium catenatum
TGTTAAAGTCATCTAGTATTTTTTTTTTGTTGAAGGGTTAAGGAGGATTTAAATTGAGTTTAATATTAATGTGTTAAAGATTATTTTAAAGACTATTTTATGGGTTAGTTGGATACTACTTTTGTTTACACATGGGTCGTGAATTTATTTCACCTTCATTGGGGCAAAATTAATAGCATCATAAGTTGGGGTTACCTAGTAGT
>NW_021586726.1:0-227 GCF_001605985.2 Dendrobium catenatum
GTTGTCGATGGGCGATGGAGGCTAAATGAACCAAGTCGGCGGGCGATGATGGTTGAAGCATGGTGTTGATGGCAGCTCGATGGAGAACCGCCAATGGTTGGCTACGAGAGGAGGTTTGGAGACAATCGATTGGCGGGGGGAAGTCCAATGGTGTTCGACAGCCTAGCAATGGTCCAATGATGGTCAGACAGAAGTTTGGTGAGCAATCGAAGGCCAGGTGGAAGTCC
>NW_021586727.1:0-544 GCF_001605985.2 Dendrobium catenatum
GGTCGAGCGGTTGTGTTGGAGCTCTTGAAGCCTCGAAGCTTTTTCCAATCTCTAGCCAAAGCCCAAAGGTCCTCCTCGGACTATTTATAAATCTTCACGAGTGACACACCTCATAAATATAGAGAACATCTAGGCAGGGTCAGAGTGCTCAATCGGATGGTCCGTATTGATTTATATAGTGTTTTTCAACTATTTAAGTGTCTTGACGATATCATAATTCAGCAATCTTAGACTCATTGGATTTGTCTCATCGAGCCGCTCGATTTGACTATAAGCAAGTAATATTTGAATATTAATTTATCATCCAAATAATGCTTTGAACATTCCAAATGTGGTTCAATCTTCCGATTTGAACCCATTGGGGCTCGGGTTGGACAAATTTTAGTGTTGTTAGCTTCGTCTCTTTGAGACATTCAGTTTGACTATAAGTTTGTTGAAAATTGAATTCATATGATTTAAATTTTTTTTACTTGATTATACCTCAGGATTCGTGCATGATCAAAACTATTTTTGATGACGTATCAATACTGGTAATTTTTTCATC
>NW_021586728.1:0-203 GCF_001605985.2 Dendrobium catenatum
CCGAGGGGTTGGAGACGGAAGAAGCTTCGGCGTGTGGAGATTGGATGTCGTGGAGGGCCGATCGGATGAGGGAGGAGCTCGGAATGCGGGCGGCTGGAGATCGTGGGTTGAGGAGCTCGGTCGGAGGAAGATCAGGAAAGCAGAGAGTAGAGAAGGTGTCGGGAGAGAGCAGTGAGAGCTCGGGCAGTGGAACGAGCGGCTTG
>NW_021586729.1:0-221 GCF_001605985.2 Dendrobium catenatum
TGTATTTTTCTTTTTCCCTTTCTTGAGTCAATTGTAATATGGTGAAGTGTCTAATGCTAAGTAACCCTACACACACACACACACTTGAGAGATTTAGAATTTTTGTTTTTACTCACATCGTCCCGGACGATATTTATATCGGCCTGGACGATCGAGTTCAAAATAAAAGTTCTAATCAGGATTTCTTAGTTAAGGCAGCCATAATTAACTAATCGTCCTAG
>NW_021586730.1:0-267 GCF_001605985.2 Dendrobium catenatum
TAAGGTGGGTTAAAAAGGACAAAGGGCTCGAAATCATGCAAAAACTCACCCGACGCGTGTCAACCGAAAACCCAAAATTGCCCAGATGACCTCTGTTCGCAAAAAGGACATGGTCGATGCGTCTGGAGTAACGGAAACAGCTAAGATCGACACCATATTGATGGGGTTTGTCGATCGGTGAAAAAATAAAAATTCGGATGCACGAATCGAGGTGACAATGTGTGCGAGCAGCGATGTGGCGACCAACTCGATGCAAGATTAAATTTT
>NW_021586731.1:0-211 GCF_001605985.2 Dendrobium catenatum
CTTAACTCCATTGCTTTGAATTATTTTCCACAATTAATCGTGAGACATCTAGCTAGAATTGCTTCAGATCATAGTCCATTGGTACTCAATTTCTGTAATTCCAGAAACTTTCATAAAAGGAGTATTATTTTTGAGGATGTGTGGGCTTCATATCCAGCTTCATTTGCTGTGGTAAAGAGGGAATGGAGTAAGAATTTCAGTGGAAATTCTG
>NW_021586732.1:0-265 GCF_001605985.2 Dendrobium catenatum
ATAAAATTAAAAAAAAACTCTCCTTATTTTCAAAAAGTTCAACTAGTAAGGGGGTTTTAGGAAATAACAAAAATCATTTTAAGTTATTTACCAACGATGTTTGTCATCATCAAAAGGGGGAGATTATTGCAAATATGAACCCAAGTCCTGGGATTTTGATGATAACAAATATTATTGGACTCCTTAATATGCTATCTCCTGTTAATTACTATTATTGCATATATGTTCCTCTTGTGCACTAACATTTTAGATCCACCGTACACTG
>NW_021586733.1:0-1417 GCF_001605985.2 Dendrobium catenatum
ATCCTCCCCCTAGCAATCTCCTACCCGTTCTACATCACCACCATTCTAAAAAGACACATGCATCTTAAAAAGGCATAAAAAATGTGTAAGCATGCAATGCAAATGCATTAAAAAGTGTACCACACGTATGCACAAGAAATATGAAAAAGATGTCTATATGTGTGCAACTAAACGATGTAAAATCACCAAAAAGCGTGCAATTGAACTATTTTGGTGTATCGAAAGCACAAAAAACTAAAATGTGGAAGTGCACTATGTAGATACATCAAAAAGTGCATAAGTACATTGAAAAACATGCGATCATATCAAGTGCATCACGTAGGTGCATTAAAAAAGGCGAAAATACATTAAAAAACTTATGAGTACACTGTGCAAATGCACTAAAAGTGCATAGGTGCATTGTGTAAAATCATAAATAAAGTTAAAATGCATCGAAGAACATGCAAGATACGTCAAACATCAAAATCAATTATACCAACATGTTCTCCGACGAGCGTACTAAATGTTAAAAATAAAACTAAAAAGTCACTTACATTTTAAAATTTAAAAACTCATTTTAAAAATTAAACAAACTCGCATGTGCTCTAATGAATGTGCTAACATTCAAATTTGAACATCAAAATTTACCTCGGACTAAAAATAAATTAAGCTAAAATTCTCTTATTTAAGAAAACGTGCAATTGCTATATAAAACTTGTAATCATTTTAATATTCACAAACTTTTGTTTCCAAAGTCAAAATGTCTCCATATGCTCTGACAAATGCGTAAAATGCTTGAACACAAACTATGAGAATGCTGTGCAAACAAAAAGAAAGAGAAAATTTTAATTCACCAAGCTCCAAGAATCATGCAACTCTTTTTAAAAAATGAGCAACTATTTGGAAAATTCACATACCATCTTTTAAGTGCAAATTCAAGCACTCATTTTTACAAGATCTCAGGCAAGAAGCCCTTCCTATTTTTAGAATTCTAAGACCAATATTTCAAGTATGATCCTCCTTACAAGGATTAAATTGACAAGACCTGAGCGGCTGACAAATGTCTATACAAAAAATCCAAAATGACAAGAAGTTGTGTCTTGCATTTGCATTAGGCCTTATTGCCGCTTTGGAGCGAAATTCACTATAAAATACAAACTCACAAAGTCATTCCACCTATATAGGGCATGGTTTAAAATTGCGCAATATGAGGCTCGCCTTGAGGTCCGTCTTTGCGCAATTCCAGTAAAAAAAGCCTCGATGCTTACGTCTCGAGTTTTTTAATGAGGCTTGCGCCTCAACTTGGTTAAGGCCCACCTCGCCTCACTGGCTTGAGGCTTATGCCTCACGCTATATATATTAAAACTTACATAAATCTTAAAGTAAATGCCCGACATTGATCTTTATAGGAGAGGAGGAAGGGGAGAGAGCAGTTCAC
>NW_021586734.1:0-264 GCF_001605985.2 Dendrobium catenatum
ATACAAGTGAAATTATAATCATAAATATAGTTTTTTTTATTTTATTTTAATTAATATTCTTATTGGTTTTTATTGATTACAGAAAAGAAACTTCATTTAGAATGAATATCATATGATAGAATGGTAGATTAGGAGGATGTTGACACAACCGGGGATGAGAGAGAAAATAAAGCAATTCACTATGATGATGACACTAATGAAGATCCAGTGATGAAAGTGGGGAGACTTTTGAATTTAAAAAATATAATTTTAGTGGCTTAGACT
>NW_021586735.1:0-202 GCF_001605985.2 Dendrobium catenatum
TTGAAACTTCCAACAATTGAACTTAGTGACATGTACAGCCACTAGCAATATTTTTACTGATTTTAGAAGTCATTAAGCCCCTTAATCAAATTTCCTAAGTTTAAATCTTAATTAAGCCTTAAAACCTTCCAGAAATAGTAATAAACCCATTTTAAATCCAAAAATTATGTGTAAGCCCTCTAACTGACCAGAATTCATTCCT
>NW_021586736.1:0-1338 GCF_001605985.2 Dendrobium catenatum
ACTAGCGTCAAGCTATGACTAAAGAATTTGATGCTCTTATCCACCAAGCTACTTGGTCCCTTGTTCCTGCACCTCACAACAAACCGGTACTCGGGTGTAAATGGACGTTTAAAACTAAGTTGCTACCTAATGGTCAGGTGGACCGTTACAAGGCACGATTAGTAGCACTCGGCTACGATCAGAAATTCGGAATAAATTACATCGAAACCTTCAGCCCCGTCGCCAAGATGCCCACCATCCGCCTTCTTATCACCCTTGCTCTTCAACGTCAATGGCCCATGTTTCAACTGGACGTGGCCAATACGTTTCTTCACGGCGATCTCCCGAACGACATATACATGAGACAGCCCCCTGGTTTCATCGATCCTCAACTCCCAGCCGCTGTTTGCAAACTCAACAAATCCTTGTATGGTTTAAAATAAGCGCCGCGGCAATGGTTCCAGAAACTTACAAATTTTCTTAAATCTCAAGGGTTCTCTTTCAGCCGGACGGATCCATCTCTTTTATTCTTGACACCGCTAGAACACAACTTTTTATTCTCATATATGTTGATGATTTTCTAGTAACATTGATCAAGAGGCTATTCGTCGGCTTCTCCAACAACTCCAGTCGGAATTCGCCCTCAAACAGCTCGGTGACATCTCTCTATTCCTCGGCATTCAGGTGATTCAATGTGATGCCCCAGAAATTAATAGTGAAAGGATTCGTCTGACATTCTGATCGAACTCCATTCCAGTTGCCTTGCTCGGACCTGAAAATTTTAACCACATATAATGAGCTTACAAAGCCCACCAGGTCACCAAAGCCTACAACTGAAATCAAAGCACGGCGATGTTATCAATATGCAGGTCAATTAAATCAAGTCAATCAATGGTCAATGAGTCTATGCAATGCGAAAATCTATAGTCAATGAAATCAAGTCTACAGCGAAAATCAAATCAGTACGGAAATCAATAATCAATACAGCGATAAAAACATCGATAAATCAATACGTCTCAGCAATCAAATTAATAAGTGACTGGAAGCCAGTATATATCTATCCATCGTAGCAGTGTCTATCAATCAATACTATCAGTTCAATCAATCGTGTCGTCTAGTCAATTCGTTGTATCTATATCATTCTTGCAAAACAGTCAATCCAATTATTCAATACGATTTACTCGATATCAATATTGATACAATATTCAATGGCAACGAGTACGATTCAATAATGACGACGTACAATGCTACAATAGGGAAATCATCTCAATCAATAGAACACTTTCCAGTCAATTATATCTATCAGCAGGGAAATCCATAGGACAATCGAATCAACTCAATAAGCAATTAAAAATAAAT
>NW_021586737.1:0-600 GCF_001605985.2 Dendrobium catenatum
TAATTAAAGCATTTCAACTTTTAAATTTATCAAAATAAAAAATCTTAAAATCTTTCTATAATTTTTTGTCTATCTAAGAAAAGAGAATCAATCACATATTCTCCTTTTGATAAAATGGTTCAATTAATCTTAACTTTGTTTTGAGTAAAAAGAATTGTCAAGTAAAATTATGAACTAAGATAGAAGTTAATTTTCCCTTAAAATAAATATTATCAAGATAAAATTTTGATAAGACATAGAACAATATTGATGTTATTAGACTATTTAACAATTAACTATACATATATGTTGAGCCAAAAAAGTCAATTATTTAGCGAGTGGATGTCAACGTAGGGGTGTCAATATTTGACACGACTCGAAAATCGGACATGAACCTGACCTGAAAATTATAGGTTAGGATCAACCCGGACCCAAAACGGGTCGGGTTTGCATGATTTTAACAAATCGGCCTTTTTTCAAATAATTGGATCAAGTTTGGATTGGCCCATAAAACCAAAATTTACCCGAGATTATTTTTTTAAGCCGTTTAATTTGGGGCACAAAAAATAAGATATAAAAATTATATATATGAATTTTTTTCTGTTAGAACCCGCATCACTC
>NW_021586738.1:0-249 GCF_001605985.2 Dendrobium catenatum
TCCCTTTTTAAATCTTTTAGAACTTAGAAGTTTTGGCTCTCAAAGGCTTGATTTCGATTATCTTACGATCGTGACAAATTCACTTTACTCCATTATTTTATAAAGATTTTTTTTCTTAAGACAAGTGATGGGTGGATTCTTTTTCTCATATCCAATCAATTATTTGAGTTAGGTCATTGATTTCAAAAGACGATTCTACCCTAAGAAAACGCTTGAGCTAAGGGTAAACCATGAACGGATATTCTACTA
>NW_021586739.1:0-481 GCF_001605985.2 Dendrobium catenatum
CCTGTGATGGAGGTCGGATTGACCGTAGTAGGCGACAGAGGTCGGGTGGACCGTAGTCGGCAGGAGATTGGGGTCAGAAAGATCATTGTCCTGTGGTGGAGGTCGGATTGACCGTAGTAGGAGACGGAGGTCGGGTGGACCGTAGTCAACAGGAGATTGGGGTCAGAAAGATCGTTGTCCTGTGATGGAGGTTGGAGTGACCGTAGTAGGCGACGGAGGTCAGAGGACCGTAGTCGGCAGGAGATTGGGGTCAGAAAGAACGTTATCCTATGATGGAGGTCGGATTGACCGTAGTAGGTGACGGAGGTCGGGTGGACCGTAGTCGGCAGGAGATTGGGGTCAGAAAGACCGTTGTCCTGTGATGGAGGTCGGAGTGATCGTAGTAGGCGACGGAGGCCGGGTGGACCGTAGTCAGCGGTATTCTGGGAGAAATGTGGGCATCATGTGGTGGCCTAGTGGAGCTCAAAGCCTCAAGTAGTGG
>NW_021586740.1:0-210 GCF_001605985.2 Dendrobium catenatum
TCTGACGATCGTCCAGGACGAAATTTTTCTTTTTCTCAAACGTCGCGACGATTGAATGCAGCAGTTGAGTGGATAAGACAGTTTTAAATATGGATTTCGTCTGTACGAATTTTTGGTTCGTCCAGACGAACAAATATCGTTTCATTGTAGGGGACGATTTTCAAGAGACTGGTAAATAAGTTACTTTTGGATTGTCTGTACGAAATTATT
>NW_021586741.1:0-236 GCF_001605985.2 Dendrobium catenatum
GATTTTGTTATTTTTTCAAGTTTACATATAAAGAACCTGAGTTCTTATTTAATTGGTTGTCTTTGATCTACATGATCATTATCATCATGATTACTTAGTATCACTGAAAGAATTATTTTTAAAGGGTAATATTTTACAATTTTTTTGCCGGCATTAGCTTATTCACATGGTATTATAATTTTATTTCATGAGGTTTTCATTTTGCTTTTGGTTTTTAATGAAGATTTTTCTATGTA
>NW_021586742.1:0-212 GCF_001605985.2 Dendrobium catenatum
ATAAATGATGTACGCTTGGTGAAGAAGTACGTTTTTTTAAGTTGAATATATAAATATCATTGAGCTAAGAAATATTTGATCAATCATATCACATCAAAAACGCTGTCATTGCCAGATCCTAAGTCCTGAATGTGAAAAATGGAGGGTTGTGTTAGGTAGTCGACAGCCAGCGTAAAACTTGTCGAATAATCATGACATGAATCTTTTAAACG
>NW_021586743.1:0-288 GCF_001605985.2 Dendrobium catenatum
CTTCTTCCTCTACTAAGTCTAAAGCTTCCTCCAAAAAATCCTCTCCTCCAAAGAAAACCAAAGCCAAAACCGCCAAAAAGGCAAAAAACCCACGTTAAGTCATGTCTTTACCTCCTTTTGCTTCTTGGAATGTGAGAGGATTTAACCATCCTCTTAAAGTTTTTATGTGCAAAGACCACATCTCTTCCCATAATCTCAAGCTTCTAGGTATCTTAGAAGCTAAAATCCATCCTCCTATGTCTTCGGATCCTTGGTTCTGTCATTGCCACAGGGTTTTTGATAATGAAA
>NW_021586744.1:0-1079 GCF_001605985.2 Dendrobium catenatum
GAATTTCATCAACGAGAGGCTTTAACTATTGTCATACATTCCTCCACTTCAACCATCCAATTTAGTATTCCTATCAATTTCTTTGAATAATAGATTCAAGATATTTAAAATGTATACTCTTATTAATGACTTGATCATCTAAAAAATTATTATTGCTAAAATTACATTCCATATATTCAAACGAAAGCCTTTAGACTCTAAGGTTGACCTCCATAATTCAAGTTTAGCTTGAACTCTCTCTCTAGTCCTGTCAACAAAAAAAAATATCATCAACAAAAAGCAAACAACATGATACAACCTATTGCGAATTTCTACTGAGAACATTCATGCCTGAAGTAAAAAAATATATGAGCTTCAGGTTGATCCTTGATGTAATCTAACTGAAATTAAAAAAAAAACATTATTAACCCTTTTCTTTTCTAGAACTCTTCATTGCACTTCTCTTAGAACTTCATAATATGCTTTCTCTAAATCAATAAATATCATATATAGATCATTCTTATTCTCTCTATACTTCTCCATCAAACCTATCAATAAATATGTAGCTTCCATAGTAGACCTATCCGCATGAATTCAAATTGATTTTGAGAAACGCTAGTATCACGGCGTAACCTATGCTCAACAACTCTCTCCCATAGTTTTAAAATATGACACATTAACTTAATTTATTTATACTTCAGACACTCTTGTGCATCATATTTATTCTTAAAAATAAGAAACAACATACTCGTTCTCCACTCATTTGATATTTTTTAGTTTTCAAAATAATATTAAAAAGTTTAGTAAGATAAGAAATTACTTCATCTTCTAAGCATTTTCACACCTCTGTTGGAATATCATCAGGTCTCAACAGTTTTTTCACACTTCATTTTTTTAAAGCCTCTCTAATTTAGGTTTTACTAATACGCCAATAAAAATAAAAATCTTCATTTTCATTTGGAGTGCTAAGATCACTAAAGTCATAAAATAAATATTTCAATTAAATGTATAAAATAAATATATTAAATTGCTTCATCATAAAATAAATATTTTATTTGAAATTTTATTTCAAATAAAATATTTTATGACAATATATTATT
>NW_021586745.1:0-200 GCF_001605985.2 Dendrobium catenatum
TCACTAACTAAATCATTTAATATTAATTCATTTTTTAATCTTAACCAACTAAATTAACTTAATTAACTCTGATTGCTACTTGTAACCCAGGCCTACGAGGCTATTAGTTTAGTTTCACGGCCTCGATATGAAACAAAGGTAGTAATCATTTAACCATTAAAATATATTTAAAATAATTCTTAATATATTAATATTTAAAC
>NW_021586746.1:0-232 GCF_001605985.2 Dendrobium catenatum
AATTCTGGGAATTCTGGTGCTGTTATGCACTTGGTTGTTGTGATGTTTTTTATTTGTTTTCTTAGTTGGATTAAGTTGCTCCTTATTCTACCTGAGGTTGCAATATTTACCTTCATTGGTACTAGAAGTATGGCCGACATTTGGTTTGCTACCTTTTCTAATTTTGTTAATAACAACTGTTTGATTTTATATTTTTATCATTAATAGTTTCATCCTCCTTGTAACTGTATCC
>NW_021586747.1:0-268 GCF_001605985.2 Dendrobium catenatum
GTTTAAGTGTTTTTTCTGTGTTTGAAATGTTCGTTAGTCTATATGAAAAACTCTTAAATTTTTTATCTTACAAGTGCTATACTTTGAACTGCAATATAAAATTGAATTAATTAGAAAATCTAATTTTTCTAAATTTAAGTTGTGTTTATAACTTAATATTATTACGATTGTCAATTTCATGTCTCTTATTTAGACTACATTAATTTTAATATTATTATTACAATTTTGATGTTTTCTTATTTTGTATTTCATTTATCAATTAATATTT
>NW_021586748.1:0-356 GCF_001605985.2 Dendrobium catenatum
ATGGATAGTACTTAAGTTGTAAAGAATTTCTTTGGTTTAATGAAGTGAGGTTTGCAAAGATAATTTGGGATTAGTGAATTCTAGCCCGAGAGTTGGCTTGTGTGGACATATGTCTGACTGGAATCCAGGTCGAACCATGTAAAAATAATTTGCCTCTTAATTTCATTTATTGCATCTATTTTTTTAATCTTTTTCATACAAAATGTGTGATTTCTTATTCTTTTCAAAATAGCTTTAAATTCATTTTAATTATAACATTTTTAAAAACCCCAATTCACCCCCCACTCTTGAGGTGCCATAGTCATCCAACACATAAACCCTTGAAATCTAAACATATTTAATTAGATAAGGCATTC
>NW_021586749.1:0-297 GCF_001605985.2 Dendrobium catenatum
ATATCCTGATCCTTTCTTTGCAGTACTTGTGATAACTAAATTAAAGAATGAAGCAACCTGGACATGATTTTTTGCTACTGCAATCAATGCTAGCTGAAGTTGGTGTGCAAAACAATGTACATAATAAGCTGAAGGGTTTTCTTTCATAATCAATGTTTTTAATCCATTAAACTCACATCGCATGTTGCTCGCTCCATCATAGCCTTGTCCACGTAATTGTGTCAAACTCAACCCATACTTTGCAAAAAGATGTTCAATGACCAACTTTAGTGTAGGAGCTGTTGTATCACCTACATG
>NW_021586750.1:0-549 GCF_001605985.2 Dendrobium catenatum
AAGACCTATTTATAGGGGTCTCATGCTTTGTAATAGAGGAATGAAGTTTATGAATAAAAATTTGTTTTGAATTCCTTGTCTTCTTCTTCTTGTGGAGAGTTAGAAAGGAGAGTGAGAGCCCAAGGTGAGGGCGAAGCGCAACACCCACTAGTCATTGGAAGAGTCCGTGGCTCGTGGTCTATCCCCCATACCCGATTTCTCCCCTCTCTCTCAAACCCGCCCACCTCAACTCTCCCCTTAGCCGCCGGCCATCCTACCACCACCATCCGGCCGGGAATCTTCCAACCATTGATCCAATCTCCTCTTCGATTCGAAGCCAAATTTTGAAGTTTGAATTTCGAATGTCAAAATCTTTCCTATTTGGAATTTCCAAATTAGGAAAGTTTTTGAATTCGTTTTCATGACGAATTTCAATTTCAAATGGATTTTGTTTTAGCTCTTCTCAAACATCGTGAATGCAATTTTGGAAGCCACCCACTTACACCCACACCAAATTCCCCTTCTAGAAGCCACCGGCCACATGCTTGGATGGAGCCCCATTAATGCTCC
>NW_021586751.1:0-816 GCF_001605985.2 Dendrobium catenatum
GACTTAAAAATGAATAAAAAAATTAATTGATTAATTTAATTTATTTCAAATAAGTACTTGAAGACTTATATGTATCCTTAAAGCGGTGTGGTAGAAGACTGTGACAGTGGTGTCTCACGACTAGACTTGTCAATAGCTAATGACACACCATAGTTTTAAGTTTTCTATAGAGCAATAGCGTATAATGCACGACGTTGCATGCATCATGTTAAAAATGACGCACAATGCCTGATAATTATAAAAAAGGTAATATTAATATGAAATACTATTATATAAAAAATCATCCAAAGTGATTTTTATATTCAAGTAATCAACGCCTCAGTCACTCAAAATTTCAAATATTATAATTATCTTTTCATGTTTATTTGTTTGTCAGAAATTAAACTAGTCTTCCTAGTAGTCATCATCATCAACTCTAAAAAAAAGTCTCATTAATTTCTTTATCATCATCTCCTAATTCCTAATCCTCTTCATTTGCTAAAAAAAATACATATTACTCAATGATTACTACATTCATTTGCCAATGATACATATTTTCATGTAATATATTTTTTATAGTTTGAACTATATCTGACATTCTTTCAAATATCTATAAGAAATTATGTATTCAAATATTTTAACCTTTCTTTTAAATGTGACTGAAATGGTGAATAATAAATAACACAAATATGTCATTTTTCCGATTCAATAAGACGTAAAAGATGTTTCATAAATAACTTATGTCATCTTTTAAGATTAAGGCACATTTGATGTAATAGTGCATAGTTAAATTATTAAATAAATGATAAAATTAATATATATATATATATATATATA
>NW_021586752.1:0-422 GCF_001605985.2 Dendrobium catenatum
CTTCCCATTCTAAACTTACACTAGCATGCATCATTTTTATTTTCCTATATGCATCATGCATGTGTTCAGAAACTTCAAACAATTCATCATAGGTTAAGACACATACCTCTTCTTGATCTGATTGATCAATATTTTCTGCCATCAAGAAAAGATTGGTGACTTCTTCTTCTTTTTCAGTCTCAGATGAGTCTGAAGCTGAGTCCGCCCAGAAAGCTCTTTGAAACTTCTTCTTGCCCTTCTTTAGTTTCTCCTCTACTTTCTCCTAGCTAGGAGTGGCTTTGAGTTTTGGCAATCAGTCTTGATATGACCTGGTTTCACGCATTCATAACAAATCACTTCATTAGAAACCTTGCCATTTTTGTTAAACTTAACTCTATTCCATTATTGGCGTCTCTTCTACTTCCTCTTTAAAAAGCTTCTGA
>NW_021586753.1:0-284 GCF_001605985.2 Dendrobium catenatum
TTAATTGATTTTAATAATTTTTAATTAATGATTAATTAAAAATATTTATTTAATTGATTGTAATTAATTAATTTTAATTATAATTAATATAAATGCCTCATGCTATGCCTCGATCTCGTGCCAACACCGACAACCCCGCGCATGTATAACCCTTCTAAACCCTAAAACTTTGAGAACCCGTTTTTGATGTTCGCAACGTGACAAAACGACCACATATACACGCTTTTGTTAGCATGGTGGGAAAAGTTCGTCGCGGTGCTCTCAACAAATCGGGTGATCACTTA
>NW_021586754.1:0-201 GCF_001605985.2 Dendrobium catenatum
GTTTTCTTCCATGTGATTGTCTTCTAAGGGATTTCATAAATTTAGGATAATATTTAGGATTTGTAAAATCTTCAAGTCTGGGGGGTTTCTTATTATCCTCGAGAGCTCTTATAGTTAGTTTGTAAAATGAATTCATATCTTCCAAAATTTGATTTGTATAATTGATTCTATATGCTTTGCTCTCAGATTCATCCTTAAAAT
>NW_021586755.1:0-883 GCF_001605985.2 Dendrobium catenatum
TCAGTCCTAAGGCCCCTCATCGAGTAAGAATTTCCTCCACTTTCTTCTCATCTTTCTCATGTTGAGGCCTTCCCTTAGCTCTGTTCAGATGGGTATCCCCTGTTCAGTCCTAAAGCCCCTCACTGAGTAAGATGAAGGTGTGAGGTTGGAGGTCAGGCGGAAGATCGGTATCACTTGAAAGCCGGGCAGAAGGCTGACGTCACTTGGACATCGGGAGGAAAGTTGATGTCACCTATAAGTCGGGCAGAAGACCGGTGTTACTTGGAGGTCGGGCAAAAGAGCGATGTCACTTGGAGGTCGGGAAGAAGACCAACGCTACTTGGAGGTCGGGTAGAAGGCCGACGTCACACCGAAGTTAGGTGCAATACCGACGTCACACGGAGGCGGGGCAGAAGGTCGACGTCACTTGGTGGTCGGGCAGAAGACCGGCGTCACTTGGAGGCCGGGTGGAAGGTCAACGTCACTCCAAAGTCGGGTATAAGATCGACATCACTTGGAGGCCAGGTTAAAGGCCGACGTCACTCCAAAGTCAGGTGCAATACCGGTGTCATACGGAGGCGGGACAGAAGGCCAACGTCACTTGATGGTTAGGCAGAAGACTGATGTCACTTAGAGATCGAGCAAAAGATTGGCGTCACTTGGAGGCCGGGTAGAAGGCCAGCATCACTTGGATGTCGGGTAGAAGACCGAGGTTACTTGGAGGTCGGGCAAAAGACCGGTGTCACTTGGAGGCTAGGTAGAAGGCCAACGACACTTGAAAGTCAAGTGCAAGATCGACATCACATGGAGGCCACATGGAGGCCGGGCAGAAGGCCGACGTCACTTAGAGGTCGGGCAGAAGACCGGTGACACTTGGAGTCCAGGTAGATGTGATGCCCCAGAA
>NW_021586756.1:0-336 GCF_001605985.2 Dendrobium catenatum
ATATATTTGCATTTAAATTAAATTTATCAGCCACACTCCTTTTTATTTTGGGGGCAAATCAGCTAAAGTACCTGTAGCATTTATTTAATTATTGAGTAATTAGCCCCCTCTTTACTGCCCTGCATGAGTGTGGCCACCTGCAAGAAATCTTGTTAACAACCCAGATCGCTCCTAACCTGTGGGTAATCTAATCGTCAGTCAAATCATAACACAGAGTACAATAAAAGTAAATAAACAAACACACCAATAATTTTACAACCAGCATGCAATAAAACTCGAGAAAAAGCCCGTCACAGTGTAGTAAGGAAATAAACACCGGCGTAACCTAAAGCTAAA
>NW_021586757.1:0-2324 GCF_001605985.2 Dendrobium catenatum
TCTAAATAAGAGACATGGAATTGAAAATTCTAATAATGTCAAGTTATAAGCATCTCTTAAATTTAGAAAAGTTATATTTTCTAATGAAATTAATTTTAATTTACAAATTAAATAAAGCACTATTAAGATTAAAAAAAAAAGATTGTCATAAAGTCTAACACATTTCTAAAACATTAAACGACAAAACATTGAAACATATATTGATATCGGATGAATCTATTACAATTTTAAGTTTACGATATCAATACTAATAACACAACTAAGAGAAGGAAAAATACAACAATCTAAAGGAAATTACTAACACATGAACTACAATGAAACACAAAACAAACACTAAACAAATCATTCAGATGGACCCTGATCTGGAGGAGGAGGAGATGGTGTTGAACCAAAGAAGTTAAAGTAACCACTCATCATAAACATGTTGGAATTAATGGCATTTATCTGATCACGCATAAATCCCATGTCCTGATTGTACTGAATATCTTGCTGCTGCAAGTGAGTTTCAATTTGATCAAACCTTTGATCAAAATGAGCCTCTAAATTATCAAATCTTTGAATCAAATCCTGATAATTTGGTCCAGCAGCATGTGAAGGTTCAGCTTCTTCTTCTGTTTCACTCAGAACTACATGAGTTTTGCTGGGCTCGTCCTTATTGAAGATAGCCCTAAAGGATGCGTCGTTGTAGTAGAGTGGTTCTTCAAAGTCTTGTTCTAGATGAATTAAATTATACTTCTTTTCCAAAATATAGGCAATCAGATGTCCTAAAGCTATGTTCTTCTTTCTTTTATGATTAACATGACCACTTTTAGAGAGACCATAAATATAGTCAATTAGGAGTTGGGCCTCATCTATAGGTTGTCTAGTCATAATCAAGTAGGTAACAGTAGAAAGAAGAGGAGTGATGTTGACTCTATCACCAGCTTTAGGCATAATGAAAGTTCTTAATACATGCTGGATGATACGGGCATCACGCGCCAAGGTTGAAACTTTAGGCAAATGATCTTTAATTCTCTTATCTCTAATCACACGATTAACTTCAGTCCAATCAAAACTTGTGGTGGTTAAAGTGTGTGCTCTTAAGCCTTCGGTCCTTAAGTTTAGGAAGATATCAAAGTCAGCCTTGGTGATTTCAATTTTCTTTTTGAAAATAAAAGAACTGATGACAGAATGGTCGGAGTTGAATGACATATTTGCTAGAAAATAGTGAAAGGTTTCTCTATTATAGAAGTGTACTAAAGTGAGGATCAAACCAAATTGAGTAGAGGTAAACAAGTGCATTACCTTAAAGGTCAATTGATCCTGTAGGAGAACTCTAGATGGGGTGATTTTTGCAGAGACAAACCTAACAAACGATTCTTCATTGGCTCTTGAAAGGAAGTTTTTGAATGTATTTCTTGGAGGACCCTTAGTCAAAGACTTTTGGCGCTTGCTAGAACTTGTCATTTGAAAGATCTCGAGAGAAGAAAGGTTTGAAAGAGATGTGTGAAAGTGACAATTCAGTAAAAATTACCGTTAATTTAAAGAAAAACGACTGTTCGTACCAGATGAAATTTTCGTTCGTACCGTACGAATTTGATTCGTCCCGTACAAAAATATTTCGTATGGACGAACAAAAGAGTTTAAAAAATAACGGCTTTTCATAAACACACAATTTTCGAAGCATCCTTTCATACAAATTTTTTACCAAGACGATCGTACAGACGAGCAAGTGTTCTTACAGACGATCAGAAATTTAACTCGTTTTAATGGCAGTTGAAAACCGTCCCCCGCCATGAATTGACATGTGTTCGTCTGGACGAACCAAAGGTTCGTACGGACGAAGTTCATAATAAAAATTGTCTTATCCATTCAACTGCTGCATTCAATCGTCCCGTTGTTTGAAAAATATTTTGTTCCAGACGATCGTGATGATCGTACAGACGAATTACATTAAAAACTACTCTTAAGACGGTTCGAAATCACGCAGTTTATCATTTTATACACATCGTCCCGTATGAAAAATTTTCATCCCGGACGATGTGATCATTAATTTTCATTTTCACACTCAAAACAAAAATGAATAAAAATAAACAAGACACACTTAAATACACACACAAAATAAACAAAACAACAAAACAAAATAAAGTAAAAAATACAATGAACACAAAAACAAAAACAAAAATATCAATTTTGCAGAAAAAATATTTTTATCTAAGCATTTAAATCAATCACTCCAAGCCTAGCTATTAATGTACTGAAAGTATCAAAGGCTAAAGGTTTTATAAAAATGTTTGCAAGTTGATTATCTGTTGAAACATGGTTAAGTTCAATTTCTCCCTTGG
>NW_021586758.1:0-265 GCF_001605985.2 Dendrobium catenatum
AATAAATGTCCATAGGCAAAGTTGCCTTGCTTATTATAAACCAAAATTTTGCAGAAAGTAAAGTGGCCGGGCACCACTGATAACAACCCGGATTCTAAACCTAGTAATGACGCAAGTAGTTTTGAGTGGGATATTCTCAATCTTTAAATCTTCAGTCTTATTCTTCTTTGGGCTCCTTTTCTTCAAACTCCTTGGATTCTTTGTGGTAAACTACCCAAATGAATAAAAGGGCACTTCCCTTTTAAGGGGAAGGCCACTCTTTCCT
>NW_021586759.1:0-312 GCF_001605985.2 Dendrobium catenatum
TCAGCACATAATCATATTAGATAATTTAAGTTTTATAAATAAAAGAACTATAATTTTTTTTAAGTGGATTTATCTATATACCATTTTATATCATATTATTTACTTATATAACCGAATTTTTTTTAATATTTCATGTCTATCACTTATAAATAATTTTAATTTCATTATCAAATATGTCACTTTCATATTTAATTCCAATCACCCATAAAATTCTATAAATTTTAATTTTTTAGTTGTTGTATCTATAATTGATCTATGGATGATAATCATAAAATATTAAAATTTTAACGGTTAGAAATATAAATAGTGTAA
>NW_021586760.1:0-355 GCF_001605985.2 Dendrobium catenatum
TAGTGTAGCCTGAATGGTGAGATTCATACAGAATCTCTCGCCTCAAATCTCCAAACACAGGTATCCACAACCTGTTCTTGCAGAAAATAGCATCAGAATCAGAAATTTAAAGTTCAGGAGTCTTACCAGATCCAATCTGAGCAATCAACTTCGAATAGTCGGAATCTGACTTCTGGGCTTCTTGAATCCTTTCTTCCAAAGAAGACTAAATACTCATCTGAGCCAAATCCAAACTACTGGAGGGAATCACCTCCAACTGCAAGCGCTCCATATCACGAATCAGGAAATCATCAAAAGTAAGCTGCAAACCTGATAGTTCAGAAGACTTTCTGCTCAGAGCATCCGCTACCACATT
>NW_021586761.1:0-200 GCF_001605985.2 Dendrobium catenatum
TAATTTAAATAATTTTATTTGATAATTTTTTTTAAAATTATTTAACTTAATTTAGTAAAATAATTAACTATAATTATTTGTTATAGTCATTTAAAAAAAATTAATTTTCATCGAAAATTCTGTAGGATATGAATTCATCGGAAAGCTAATAAAAAGTTTTCGAAAAATTTGTCGCAAAAATCTGCCAAAAATGTTATGTT
>NW_021586762.1:0-717 GCF_001605985.2 Dendrobium catenatum
TAGGCATCACTTTATTAGAGACCATGTGACTAAGGGAAATATTGAGTTACTTCATATGGCAACTGAGAATCATCTGGCTGACATATTTACTAAACCACTCGCCTTCGACTCTTTCAGCAATTTAAGGACCATATTGGGTGTGATTGACATTAATGCATGAACTTGATTTCACTGATCTCTTTATTGCATTTTTCAAGTTGTTTTTTATTTTTAGTTAGTTAGTTTTTTGTTTTACTTTTGGTACTTTATTTTTCATATGCCATGCTTTGTTATTCCTTTTTTAAATCATCGTTGAATTGATATCTTATGCCTTATTTTTTATTTTGAAAATTTGTAGTCAATATTTACATCTCTTAATCTACTAAAGGGTAAAAAACACCATTGATTGTGTCACTTTCTCTAACCTATTTTGGTGGTGAAAATTTCTTTTCTAACCAAAATTCTATCTCAAATTAACAACTGGATTTTGCAATGGTTATCTTTTCTACCTTGCTACAACAATCTAGCTTATACTATAATAATCAAAGTTTTTATGTTACTCTAAGATTTCTCGTTATCATGTCAATGCATCTCTCACATAATTTTGTATTCTGTTTTGTGGATTATTCATCCATATATTAGAGAGTGAGTTTTCCTTCTCTAATAACTAGAAGATATACTCACAACTAAGAATATTTAAAAGTTTTTGGAAAAGAATCTAGCTTGCAAAAATAATAA
>NW_021586763.1:0-295 GCF_001605985.2 Dendrobium catenatum
ATTAATTCCCACATCTAAGGAATTAATTAAGGAATTCTCAAATCTTTCGTAACTCCTCCCGCCACCCTCTCAATCCCGTCAGCTGGGAAACAGGAGCCTCAATCCAATTCAATCCCGTGAGCTTCTTCACGTAACAGCTTAGGATTTTAATTTTATTTCCTAAATTACCTTTCAGCTCACCGCCTCCCCTTTAGTGGATTTGCTCAAAATCTATTCACGGGAGAAGGCAGATTTGGGGAAAGAAATTAATGGGCTAACGTGCTGTTAGCCGAAGCATTCAAGGCCTCCCTTTGGT
>NW_021586764.1:0-237 GCF_001605985.2 Dendrobium catenatum
TCTTTTCCCACCTCAAGATCTTATTATCGTTCATCTTGCCTCATACCCCTCAACATCAACGTTCCAAACCTCTTGCCACAGTCGCCAAAGAGTAGATCCGAATGTCCTTGCCCTATCCGTAACTTCCAACCTTACCACCTTCAAACATCATGAGATCTTGCCAATCTATCAATCCCTAGCGCTCAGCCTCAAATCTAAGAATGCTAACCTGCCATAGTATCATCACCAACCCCACTT
>NW_021586765.1:0-219 GCF_001605985.2 Dendrobium catenatum
TAAATATTCATTTGGGTCGACATCGTGCTATACGCCAAGATTCCCAAATGAATATTTAAAATCTCATATTCAAAATCTATTTCTTTCTGAAATGTCCCTGCGAGACAGGGGGCATTTTAAATATTTATTTGGGCCGACATCGCGCTGCATGCCGAGATCCCCGAATAAATATTTAAAATTACCAATCCAGATATGCTTTTGTGCTAAAGAATACAAATA
>NW_021586766.1:0-232 GCF_001605985.2 Dendrobium catenatum
TTGTTTGTACGTTTTTACCCCTTACTTAAGGGAGGTCGTATGTAAGCCCTGAGGGCATTGTTGTCTTTCTTATTTTGAATCTTATGTCTGAGCTATTTATAGCCCATATGTTTTCTCTTTAAAGATTAATGAATGAATGATGGATAAAATTTTCCCCTTGCTAAATTTCGCTGAGAGATTTTGAGAGTGTTTGAGAGATGAATCCCTAGGAGAGGGAAAACGGATCACCCAC
>NW_021586767.1:0-269 GCF_001605985.2 Dendrobium catenatum
ACTTGAAATATTCAAGTGGTACCTATCAAATTGGTATCAGAGCAAGATCCGGACGGTGGAGGGCTATTTTTTCCACTGTTTCGCTGCAGATTTTCGCAGATTTTGGGTTGTTGGAGGCTGTTTTTCCCTGAAAACAGTAGTTTTTAGGGTTTTTGAGAGCAGCAGTTGAGTAAAACAGCAGATTTTGACTGTTTGGAGGGAGATTCTTGCTGTCTGGAAGATTTTCTTTGCAGATCCGGAGGCATCTCGTTGGTTCCCATGGCATCTAA
>NW_021586768.1:0-240 GCF_001605985.2 Dendrobium catenatum
TTACAACATTACAACAAACTTCTCCCCCTTTTGACAGAACAAAAAGGAGGAGCAACTAAAAGCACAAAAGCAAAAAAAAGAGAAAAACTACAATGCAAACAAAGCACAAAAGCAAAAAAAAAAAAGAGAAAAACTACAATACAAACACAGACAATCTAGTCAGACGGGTCCAGATCAGGTGGTGGTGGAGGTGGATTTGGCTAAAAGTATTGAAATAGAGTATCGAAGCGGTGATCAATT
>NW_021586769.1:0-244 GCF_001605985.2 Dendrobium catenatum
CTGGCGCAGGAGCTGGAATTCTGCTAATATCTCCACAGAAAATTACTCTTGAGTACGGGCTTCGACTCAAATTCCCGGCAACAAATAACACGGCGGAATATGAAGCTCTTATTGCTGGGCTAAAGCTAGCAATCGATTGCGAAGTACAGAATCTGATAATCCACACCGATTCACAATTAGTTGCATCCCAAATAGAGGGGGAATTCGAGATCCACAATTCACAACTAGCCGAATATTGCAAGAT
>NW_021586770.1:0-1060 GCF_001605985.2 Dendrobium catenatum
ACATAAAACGAGATATATTCAAACTAGCTTATTCTCTGACAGTTATTGTATAGAACTAAACTTTCCAAAAAAATTATACCTCTATAAGAGAGCACTTTGCGAGCCATTTGTAGCTTTGGATTGCTTTTAAGGCAGACGACTACTACGTTTAAAAAAGATGGCATTATATTGCCACTTTTGGTGGCACTAAATTTTTTGTCTTCAATAATATTATTGCTCTCAAGTAGAGGAGTCTATTAATACGAAGATGAACCTTATTTTTATGTTCTCTACCATTCCTGATTTTAATCCATAGAGCTTCAAAGAATTATTTATGATGATTTAATAGTTAGATTTTTTATCCGTTAATTTCATTGCACTCTGACATTCAGAGGTTAAACATTATATATTCCATTCATCGACTAATTGACGGCGAATTATTACGTCCGGTCACCGAACGTCCGGACACCCAATCCAGACGCGCCACGTCACCCGAATACACTAGGTCCCGGTGCATTTTGGTGACATGACGCGTCTGAATTGGTGTCCGAATGAATCCGGACACCAGACGTAATAATTTGCCCTAATTGACATCATTGAACCATCACCAGACTATCACAACCCATAACCATTCATTCCCTTACCTTGTTCATCATTTGGGTGGCTCGGTTAGGATTGGATAGTGGTAGGATCATTCAATCATTTTTTGATCAACCGGAGGAACTTTTTGGTGCATCCATTATTGATAAATATGAATTATTTGATATAATTATTTATAATAATTGCAATAGCCCTTTAAAATTTATAAATATATGCTTAAATTTGAATATTATCATTGTCATAGAATTTTATATTTATATTTACTTTTAGAAGTTTAAATGAACACTTTATTATTCTCATAGTCAACCTCTCTTTAGCAACTCCTATTAACCGTGCCCTATTGGTCTTTTAAATTCTTTCATTTTAAGCGATCTATCATATATAATGTCCATTGTTTCCTAACAGTCTCTATCACTATAAATCTATGCTTAAAATTAGTCATCACCTCTATTTAATGCCCGCAACCACCTTTGTCTAAGAC
>NW_021586771.1:0-417 GCF_001605985.2 Dendrobium catenatum
TAAAAAAATTTGTACTAAAACTCCGTTTTATAAAGCAGTAAAAAAGCCATCCCAAACGAAACCTAAAAGTACAAGAGAGAAGCAAAAGCGTGGAATAATATCAGTTGCATGCACACAAATTTCCTCTAAACTTTTATTTTAGAAATGCATAACGCGCGCTGTGCTAAGATAGTAAGTAGTGTAATCTTGGGTACTACAGAATAAGCATCTACAAGGAAAAAATATACTTATACAAATAATGTTGTCCACCCACCAATAAGTCACCATTTAAGCAAAAATAAAGGCAATCTTAGCTATGCCAAAGCCCTAGGATGACTATGGATGTCTATCATAGTATTCAACATTTGTTAGGAGTAGATAATTATATAATGACTTGAATAACTTTAATAATGCCTTTTTTAACTTATATGGGATTCA
>NW_021586772.1:0-289 GCF_001605985.2 Dendrobium catenatum
TTAGAGACACCCTCCGAGTATTGCACTAACTTAGTATCTCTCCTTTAGCTCCCAAAGTTAGGAAGAGAAGCCTTTACAACAAATTCTTTTTCACAAATCCCGGTGCGGCAGAGAACCGACTCCTTTTGCTTCCTCCTGAAGCTGACAGAGACCCAGACCGTTAGCTGAAGTAGACCTCCCAAGAACGTTCCAAGGACTACAGACGAAGAACTGAGAAGATGACTTGGAACCTTGTTTGGAGCAACTTTTGTGAATCCTCTCACAAAATCCCCCTCATAAGTTCCTCTCT
>NW_021586773.1:0-234 GCF_001605985.2 Dendrobium catenatum
CTAGAATATTTGTATTTTGTATCTTTTATGTTATTTTTATGGTCCATATTAATTCTATTGAAACTTTGGCTTGAGTTCTTGGCACACTTATTATAATAAATTGGTATTTGTGTTGCAATTTGAGAGCCTGAACTTGTGTGTTGATGAATACAAATATTATTGGATATTTATTTAGTTTCTCCTATTTTATATACTTCTTTTTTGTTTTCATCACTAATATTTCAGGTTCATCAG
>NW_021586774.1:0-249 GCF_001605985.2 Dendrobium catenatum
TTCCGGCACATTTGCACACGGTGCTACGTTTTTATGCAAGCATGATAAGTGTTCTTTCATGCGGGTAACACCTCCCTTCACCACTTTTTCGCAAAAATTGCATTTCAAATAAACATAGCTTTCTCTCCGCCGACTATGTCAACTTGTACACTATATTTCCAAGAAGGGTCCCTCCGCAATGACGCAGACGTCTTTTCCTTGCCTCTAACAATGATCACTAATTCCTTGTACTAACAATATGACATATTT
>NW_021586775.1:0-310 GCF_001605985.2 Dendrobium catenatum
AAATCTCTACACTATAGTGCATGACTACATATCAGAACATGACAAAACAACAAGTAGTTATGAGTGTACAAAAACCAGAAAATATATATTGATTGCATAGGTATGAACCAACAAAACTCAATAAGTCACATTCATCGCGTTTTGAATGCAATGACAAAGTCCATTTTGCAATCAGAGGTCATTTGGGCGACACCGCATATCAATTTCCTTGATATGCGTGTCGTTGCCTCGGGATCCATGCTAATCTCCTCGTATGACTTTCGTTGAATATTTTAGTCATTTTTGGGTATTGATGATGCTCTAAATGCAA
>NW_021586776.1:0-405 GCF_001605985.2 Dendrobium catenatum
TTTGAGCAAGTAGTAGCACTTTTCCTCTACCTTTTGTGCTGATTGAAGAAGACAATCTTGCTAATAATCTCGTCTTACTCTCCACAATCCACAACAACCTTATTCCCTGCTTCGAATACGTAGTGGAGTGCTCCATTTCAAGAAGGAAGTCAACTAAAATATCATCCAGGCTCCTCCTCCTCAATCAAAACTTTGTATATATCCCAACACTAACCCATCCATTTGCTTGCCAACTATTTGAATGCAATACTTGCAGGAAACTCTTCACCCTCACAACAAGCCTTAGGTATCCATCACACTAGTCATAAGAAAGTTATGGGATATTTAATTGCTAGGCCTAAAAATTAATCACCAAATATCATATTCACACCTATAGAAAATGAAAATAAAGATATGTACAATAAA
>NW_021586777.1:0-399 GCF_001605985.2 Dendrobium catenatum
TCTTCCTCTGGCTGATGAAATAGCAAGACTTGCAGCATTAAGAGACTTGACAATTACAAATTGCCCCAATCTGATCTCTCTCGGAAGATATCGAGAAGTGGAGACCGCTAATAATTTCCATCTCATGCTCAGCAATCTTAGCATAAATGATCCATTGGTGTTGCTAATGGAGCCATTAAGAAGTATCGACTCCTTAAAAAAGCTGAGTATTTATAATTACACAACTCTCCTTGGCCTATTGGTTGAGAGCTTTGGCTTCCAACTAAGAGGTTCAGGGTTCGAGTCCATGTGTATGCGTTGTGTGTGTGAGTTTGTCTTAAATGGCCTAAATGTCCCCAAAAAAAAAAATAATAATGATGAGTTGGTTTCATTTCCAAATGAGGCGGAGCAGTGGTTTCT
>NW_021586778.1:0-243 GCF_001605985.2 Dendrobium catenatum
TTGTGATGTCCTTGACATGGACGTGTGCCATATAATATTAGGAAGACCTTGGCAATTCGACAGTGGAGCCGTCCATGATGGAAGAGCTAACACTTACACCATTGAGTGGAAAGAAAAACGTGTTAAATTGGTACCAATGGGGCAGCAGTCCAGTTCTCCGTCTAGCCATGGCCTTCTGTCTGCGAGGTTGATATCCGGCACGGCCCTTTTGCGGGATAGAGATTCTGCCAGTCCATTACTCGC
>NW_021586779.1:0-1161 GCF_001605985.2 Dendrobium catenatum
ATCAGAGCTCAATACTAGGTAGTATAGTATTGATGTTTTCAAGTGTCTGTAATTTAATCTTTTCTTGAGTCTCTATTTTAGTAAATGGTATTAAGTAGCTTAGCAATCGTGCACAAGCACACATGAGGGAGTGAAAATTAAAATTATAAATATTTTAATTTTTCTATAACTCGTACTGCATAACTAAAATCCTATTATAAGACTTATTGTTATAGAAATTAATTAACATGTTTTATTTAACTGAGAAAATAATTTTGAAATATTACTAATTTTACATTATGATGATCACATTGTATTGGACAATCTGTTGTAATTAGAAACCTCACCAAAAATTAAATTAGGAAATAATTTAAATTTTGAATTTTATGTTATCCATATAGTACGAACGTGGTCATATTATATGATGTGTAAATTATTGACTAATTTAATCCACATTATTAGTCAATTAAATCAAGATTTAATTAATATGATAAATTACACATAATGATTTCAATCGTACTGGACAATTAGTAGAGATAAAATTTGGTCATCCTGATAATCGTACTGGATAAAACTTTAATTTTTAAACTAATCATGCAGTATGATATCAATCATACTGGAAGAATGCCAAAGATGATTTTCAATCACCCAAGTGTTTATCATGTATAATATCAAGAATATTAAACTAATCATACCATATGATCCAATGATCGTATTATACGATCAGTATATAAAACATGAATAGATCAAATTGGAGTTTGTTCTTCATATAAAATAAATAAGTTATTTTGAACTAATCGCACCGTATAATCCCAAATTGTATTATACGTACAGTAAGAAATGAATTTAATTTTAAGGGTTTTTTGAAGCCCTCAATTTAAGCTTTTTTATTAGGAATTATAAGAGTTTTTTTTTTTGCAGTTGTTTGGTTGTTTCCTCTTGAGAAAACCTAAAGAGAGAGCCTAGACCTTGAGAGAGAAAGGGTAAAGTTTGTGAGAGATGTAATATCTTTATGGGATTCAAAGGAGTGTGAACGAAGTTTCATATGTTTGCTCTAGTTAACTTGCACCTGAGTTCCTCTATATTTCAAGTTTTATCTTAAGAAGATTTTTGGGAAGAAGACTCCCCTGGTGTCAAAGGGCCAAGCTACTCCTCCACACCAGGGAAAATGGAAGTAATTCA
>NW_021586780.1:0-212 GCF_001605985.2 Dendrobium catenatum
CTCCACCGGACCACCACTTGAGGCCTAAAGTTCTGTCGGACCACCACATGACGCCCGAACTTCTGTCGGACCACCACCTGAGGCTTGGACTTCTATTGGGCCATCATCTGATGTCCAGAGTTCTACCAGAATACCTCCCTACTACAACGGTCTTTCTGACCCCAATCTCCGGCCAACTACGGTCTTTTGGACCCTTGTCTCCTACCGATTAT
>NW_021586781.1:0-213 GCF_001605985.2 Dendrobium catenatum
TCATCTCACTATGCAAAATTTTAACACTCAACAAAGAAGTTTGCTACACAAGTCCAACATGAGTTTACACTCAAATATGGATTATCAAGGAATAGTTATAAAAAAAATTATTTCTCATGTGTATCAAGATGTAAGGTGTATTTTCACAAATATTATGATGCATATGGAGCGTAAATTAAGGCTTCAAACACTACAGGAAAAATGCCTTCTTTT
>NW_021586782.1:0-621 GCF_001605985.2 Dendrobium catenatum
TTGAATAATTAAGGCAGCCAATATGGCTTGTTTAAATAGATTGGCTTGATTCCTAGTCAAAATGATAAGATGGCCCTTCTCAAAATTTTTAAATAAATTATATTTATGCTTATTGGGGAGGATTCTAGCGAAATTCAAATATTTCAAAAACTACATTCATTAGCATTCGAACACGCCTCCTAGGTCTACTATCAGTAAAGCTCGATGTTGATCGCGACCGACACTCGCCACCAACTATTGTTGATTGATGTTTCAGGGCCTATCCAAATCTAAAGGCATATCTAAAATTATACTTTACACAAGCAAGCCTTAACCTTTAATATGTCCATTAACCATTTGTTGATCTTGAGATTCCATATGGCCAATACTATAATATTCTCATAATGTATCTACAAAACAATGCTTACCATCATGTAAGTATTAATGCATTAGTTCATAATAATATAGATGCATAGAAAATGGTTAGAAAAGAAAATATTGCCCAGCTTTAGGCTACCCAATCTAGATATATCATTCTTCTACTGATCAACATATGCCTATATACTTAATCAATTCCTCAAAATTCATTATTTTAATACTATATTACACATGTAGCGCCATTTGGTCCGGTGAACGTACGCT
>NW_021586783.1:0-384 GCF_001605985.2 Dendrobium catenatum
CCCTCTTGGTAGCCTTGGGATATTAACTTAGGCTTAACAACCTATTTACTAGACTCAACAGATTTTTTATGAGTCATTATCTAACTAAACTGTAGAGCTCATGGGAGTGTATATTGCCTTGGCTTTATCCATTTTTATTTCTTAAGGATGCCATTAATGTATTTTGAATGACAAAGTAAAATTCCATCATCCTTCTACCTTATACTAAATTTAAGAAAATAGCTCAATTCTCCCATCATTTTCATCTCAAACCCTTTACTTTTTAGTTTAACAAATTATCACATTGGTTTTAATCAAAGGATCTAAATAAAATATCATCAATGTAGATTTGGACAAGTAGTTGTTCTTTTCCTACCATTTATAGAGAAAGGATGATTTCTACAC
>NW_021586784.1:0-1762 GCF_001605985.2 Dendrobium catenatum
CCTTTAGCAACATAGAAAATCAAAGGATTTAAGAACCCTGATAAGCTTTGGACTTGAAATGGTTTGTCAACTAAAGAATATGATTCATTACTCGATCCTTGGTTTTGTTACACTCACAGAATTTTTAAGAATGAAGTAGGTTGTCACAAATTTGTTTTGGCTAAACCAGGAAGGTTCTAGATTAAATGGAATCCTGAGAAGGTGTGCTTGACCCCCTCCTTTTTCTCTAAATAAATGATCTCTATGCTATTAACAATTGTCTCTCTTCTTCCATTTCTTTTATTTATTATTTATGCTTCAAACTCTTTTGAGTGTTTGGAGCTCTAGGATAACCTGAGAAAGCTAACCCTTTTATGGCATTCCTTGGGTGTTGATGGGGTATTTCAACTATTGTCATTTTCATTTTGAAAAAGCTGGTGTAAATGTTATTTTATCTAGCATGCTGACCCCTTTTAATTCAATAATATTTTACACTAATTTAGTTGATCTCCTATTTACTGGCAATTTCTTCACATGTATAATCAAAGAACCAACGATCCCATTCATCTCAAGCTTGATCATATTTTAGTCAATGAATGTTGGTTGAACTCCTTCACCACTCCAACAAAGTGCTTAGCCATTCTATTTTTGATCATTTCCCTCTCATTCTCAAATTTAAGGACATGTCACCTCACAACCACATATTCATGTATAAAAATTATTGGGCTAGGTTTTTTATTATTTGGAAACTCTTATCACTATGTTTTATCTTCCTTCTCAATGAAATCCTATCATTGACTTCTACCACAAGCTCAAACTTTTCAAGGTTATGGTTAAGACTAATAAATGGTTATCCTCTAATAATATTATAATCTTTTATGTTGATCTTCTTTCCAAGCAACAACACTATCAATTACAATTGGACCTGGACCCTCTAAATGTTGCTTTATGTGCAAATCTTAAGAATATTAACTATAAGCTGGTTGAATATTGTGCTTCTGTTTGGTCCTCTTGGACTATAAAAATATCAAAAGTCAAGTGGATCATACATGGGGAAGAAGATTTAAAGTTTATATATTCCAAAATTAACAAGAGGAGATATTTCAACAAGAGTGTCATTATTGTTGATTTACTTGGGTCCGACCTAGAGCAACTTTCTGTTAAAGATGTTATTATCCAACACATTAAAGATTTATATAATTCTCCTCCTCCTCCTCTTCTATCTGATATCAGCTCTTTCCCTACTGTTAAAACCAAGGCTTTTAAAATCGGACCGGACTGGTCGGTTCAACCGGTTGAACAGCGAACCAGTCGGCCGGCCAATCACGGTTCAAACTAAAACCTGTTTTGCTTAAAACTGGCGTCGAACCGCCGGTTAGCCAAACCGATTCAGATTTCCTTTAACCGGTCTGTTTGCTAAAAAAATGGATGGTTGGGATGTGTTATGTGCGGACAGCGGAGCATTTGTATTCGTCGTGTGGCATTGCAAGGCGAAAACAAAAGCCGAAAACCCTATTCGTCTCGCGTGGTTGGCATTCTCCGCCTCCTTCGTCTTCTCCGCCTCCTTCATCTTCTACGCCTCCATCGTCTTCTTCTCTGCCTCCAGCATCTCATCTAGTTCGAGAAGCAAAATCGCTTTCGGTGTGTATGCATTATTGACTTTTGTGATATTGTGGTGGCATTTGAGCATTTCAATACCTAAAAAAAACTTTTGATTTATGAATTTTTGATTTGTTTTTATAAACACTATAATACAGTATTACTTCTCCTTGGATTGTGTTTC
>NW_021586785.1:0-226 GCF_001605985.2 Dendrobium catenatum
GATCTGAACGACAACAGCCGCCAGGCTCCTACATCCTTTCAGCTCTACACCTTCATCTGACCTCCCTCACCTGCTACCAAGGCATCCGACCATCTGACCACTCCACCTACACAGGCAAATCCGCCTGTCGCCCATCTTCTGCGTGTGAAGCACCCCAGTCCGTCCGACCTCCTCCCTTCACGCGACCCACGTACGCCTTAGATTTCACGCGTGGCTCCATCTTTCT
>NW_021586786.1:0-307 GCF_001605985.2 Dendrobium catenatum
CTCCTCGTCGGCGGACTACTACTCGCCAGCAAACTTCCTCCCAAATGGCATCCTCATCACCAAGTCATTAGGAAAATGATATTTTTTTTCCTAAAAGAGATAAATGAGTCTTCTGTAATAGTAGAAATCACGTCATCGGCTTTTTTCGCCTTAGAAGCCTTCTTTGAACTCTCTGAACGTACAGTTGGACGATCTCCCACGACGGACACATCTTTGGTAGAAGTATGATCGCCCATTTTTGCCTCGCAGGAATCCACCAGGAAGAAGTCTCGTAGGCTTTTGCACGCGACGAGGGGCGCTATTTGAG
>NW_021586787.1:0-418 GCF_001605985.2 Dendrobium catenatum
ATATGTAGTCATCGAAGGAAGGGGACCAAATTGCGGTTCAGATTGTTTTGTTTATGGGATGAATGATGTTTTGGAAGCATCAACATCGGAAGGCTTGCAACGTTCAAGTTGTGGTATTTTACATCCTCATGAGAATATTGAAGGACCAGAGGGAGAGATTTTCATTGTTTCACATTTTGGAACACCATTGATTTCACTCCCACAAAATTTAGATTAGAATTATTAGAGTTATTATATTTAAAGATGTTATCATATCAATATTATCATATATGTTTAATGTTTATCTTATGAATTGAATCTAAACTTGTTATTACCGATTTTCTCTTCTATTGTATTTTTCATATTGTTGTGATCTCTTATTTTAGATTAAATAATTTGTATTAACACCATGATTATTGAAAATATATATATATATATA
>NW_021586788.1:0-794 GCF_001605985.2 Dendrobium catenatum
ATACCTCGATTGTATTTCTAAGATATTGATGATGCAGGGCAACTACAACAACAAGCCTTCATACAATTACGTGAGGTTGGCTACATGAATCCTTTTTCTTTATTGTGACCTATTTAGAGTCAAATTCTTATTTAAACATAATAAAGAAAGTTCATTTATAATATTTTTAACTAAGCCTTTTTACGTTTACCTTTATCTTTCTTAACATAAGACAAATTTAATACATCTACTCTCCTAACCAGGTCATTAGAAGGCCGTCGTTTTATGTTACCAAACCATCTAAGGTGACTTTCTCTAATCTTATCTTCCACTGACAACTAACCTTTTCACATATATGCTCATTTCGTGTCCCGTCTCTAAGAGTAAATCCACTCATCCATATGAGCATTCTCATGTCTGCATCACTTAACTTAATATTATGCTTCTCTTTTAACGGCCAACATTATTCGCCATAAAGCATTGAAGGTCTCACCACCATCTTATAGAATTTTCTCTTAAGTTTAAGGGGGATTTTTCTATCAAACAAGTCTTATACATTCCTCCACTTTAATAATCCAACTTGAACTCTACTAATAATATTCTCATCTATTTCACCATCACTCCGAATAATAGACCCAAGTTATCTAAAATGAGTGCTCTTACTAGCGACTTGATTGCTCAAAGTCACAATTCTCCCACTAGATCTATTACTACTAAAATTATACTCCATATATTCAGTTCTCTTTATTCTTAAAAATATGAATCGATACAATCATTCTCCATTCATCTGACATCTTTTTAGTTTTCAAAATGAT
>NW_021586789.1:0-511 GCF_001605985.2 Dendrobium catenatum
ACAAATATGGAGGCAGGGAATGAAAATATTCCAGTAAGAAAGGAAGAAGCAAATCTGAAGATCATAAACAAGAAAGTGAATGCTCTTAACAATAGAAATGAACGGGATTTAAAGTCAGTTCAAGGTGCAAATGGGGTGGAGAGTCAAGACATCATGATAATGGAAAATCCTTAAATCATTACAGGAAAAAATTCGGTTACATTAGACGGTATGACATTACCTGATCACAATATAACTATGGAGGGTTGCCTGCGAACTCTAGTAATTCAGGAAGAATTACCAGCGAACTCAGGTATTCCCATTTCTTACGAGAATAGCAGGAAGAAGGATGAAGCTCTCACTGAACAGAGAGATCCTGATGGATATGGCAATGTTGAGTCTCCCAGTAAAAATATGTTGCTGTCTGGTAACAAGTTTAACTTATTAAACTCCATAGGGGATAAAAACATTGATATGGAAGTTACAGCTGAATCTATAGAAGAGGAAGTGGAAGAAGGAGAAATTTTGGCAA
>NW_021586790.1:0-210 GCF_001605985.2 Dendrobium catenatum
CCATAAAGCGTTGTAGGATATAAGCCTTTAACTTCTAATTTTGTTTAAAATTTTTTATTAAAATATGAATATATAATTGATTGATTAAATTTTATTCATCTTAATAAATAATAATAATAAATAAGATGATTTTTTATTATTAGATAAAATAAATTAAGTGGTGTTCAGTGGGTGTTAGTATATTGAGTTGATTAATGTACTAAGTTATGT
>NW_021586791.1:0-727 GCF_001605985.2 Dendrobium catenatum
TCAAAGGATCTTCTCCCTCTCTCAGACTTCACCCATTTCTCACTCCCTTTCAAGCTTTCTCTTCAAGTTTCTCCCATAAGAACGAAGATACTAAGGCTGCCAAAGACACTTACAAAGTGCCTTGTCATAGCTTAAATAGAATAGCTAAAAACGAGCTCATTAATGCAAGTTGCCGACATTATCGTCGAGGACAATAGACATATCGTCCTGGCCGATTAGTTCAAATATGAGGAAAATCGTCCTGAATTTCGCCCTGAAATGAAGCTGGACGATGTCTAATCGTACTGGACGATCTTGCGATCGGCCTGGACGAAATCACCATTAATTGCTTTCCAAAATTGCTAGAGAAATTTTGGAAAAATTAACCTGGATCGTCCTGGCCGATATTTTATAGTCTAGTCTGATCCACCAGGCCAATATCCAAAAATAAGAATTTCCTATGAAGATATGGTGGCAGATTCTTTCTGAATTGAGCCTATCATCCTAGCCGATACAAAATCGTCCAGGACGATGCATTTTGCATAATGACGGCTACTTTAATGAGGATGCCCTAATTAGGGTTTCTGCTTTTGAACAGATCATCCCGGCCGATATTAATATCGTCTAGGACGATGTTATCAAAAACAATGAACTCTAGGGAACAGTCAGAAACTCTTATACGTTACAAAGCATTGTTGACCTTATTATTCGAGGTCAATTCCCCTAGAATTCAGCTCTAGCATTTAGG
>NW_021586792.1:0-200 GCF_001605985.2 Dendrobium catenatum
GTATTTGGTACTCGGTATTGCTCGGCATACATTCGGACAATTCGATTTTTGACCGGACGTAATAACTTCTCGTAATTCAAAATTGCATTTTAAGACAAAACATAAAAAAAATTGCATTTTCTCATTTTTCTACAGAAAAAGCATTTTTTTATTGCATTTTTCATTAAAACACGATTTTTTATTGCGTTAAACGATTTTTT
>NW_021586793.1:0-260 GCF_001605985.2 Dendrobium catenatum
ACCGTTGTCTGGTGATGGAGGTCGGCAGTATTATGGGAGAACTCTGGGTATCAGGTGGTGGCTCGGTGGAGCTCAAGGCCTCAAGTAATGGTCCAGCGGAAGTCCGGGTCTCAAGTGATGTTATGGTGGAGCACAGGGCCTCAAGTGGTAGTCCGGCAGAAGTGTGGGCCTCAGGTGGTGGTCTGGTAGAAGTCTGGGCCTTAGGTGGTGTCCTGGTGGAGCACAAGGCCTCAAGTGACGGTTTGGCGGAAGTTTGAGCC
>NW_021586794.1:0-320 GCF_001605985.2 Dendrobium catenatum
ACGGCCTTTCTTATGGCTTGTTGAGTAGATGGAGCTGCCAGCGATCCGGCCATATTTGGGCTTGTTGGATCCGACCTTTTACACCCATTCAGGCTTCAGACTCGAGCTATGGGAACTGCGCTTCCCAATACTGATTTTACTGAAGTTGACAGATTTTGAGTCATCCTTCGTGGTTGTAGATTTTGGAGCCTACGAACATTCAGTAGTTGCTCAAGACTCATCTTTCCACCGGAACTTTGATTCTCCAGTCATTTTGGAGAACTTTGTAGACTACGATCACTTGAACTGATTGAGTCAAATTAGTCTTCGTTCTTTCTTCA
>NW_021586795.1:0-1254 GCF_001605985.2 Dendrobium catenatum
AAATTGTGAATTAGTATTAGTTTTTTTAATTGTATTTGGAAATATTATTTTTTTAATTGTCCTCGAATTTGTACAAATAAACCCTAAATTTGTTTATTGCATGGTTATTTAAATTGTATAGAGAAGTTAAAAAAAAAAATTGTATAGAGAAGTTGGATGTGAAGTCTACGATTACAAACCCTCAATACGATCAACTAAGAGGAATAGTAATTTCTTTTATCTCTAATGGTGTTTTAGTGGTTGTGTTTCGATTCTGTATTTTTGGACAATGATGAGGTTGATTTTTTGCTTACCAGCTTATTGGCTTGGCTTGCTAGCAATCTGGGTGGCATGTTCTCGTGCTCTGCGGGTGCCTGGTTGGGTTGAGGGTTGATGATTATGTTGTTTGGTTAGTGTTTTGCTGCCTCCAATAGATGGTTCTTCCTGCTTCAGACTGATTGCCAGTGCATATAGTCATTCCTGAGTCTGGCTGGTTTCTTAGCCTTCTGCACGGGTTTCTCCTTTTTTGGTCAATTTTGTCGCTTATTATGATTATTTAGCTGTTATTATTTTTTGTGTTTTGATTTCCTTTGACCTTGTATGTCATTTACCATTAGTGGAATAATAATTTACTTCAAATGAAAGCGCCTTAAATCAAACGGTACTCTTTAATTTCTAATCTAAATGTCTCTTACACTAATTTCAGTGGACGCACTATGATAATTTTTTTTAACTTTCACATAAATTTATGATTCGTTTGAAATTTATGATTAGCTTGAGACAATTTTTGGCCACTGATTTTAATAAATTTTTGTGCTAGAAAGCAATGAAATAGTGTCCTAAATGAAACATGCTAAAGATATTTTTTTATTGACATGCCTCATAAAATGCAAAGAATAAAAAAAAAATCAATGATTGATGTGCCTCTGAATTAACACTACCATTAACATATCTTCATGAAATTCTTGGTGTTCATACCAAATTAATTTAAGGAGAGGAAAATCCCAATTGCTTGATTTGCGGGTGATTTGTCCTTTAAAGATATAGATTGACTAACCTAATCACTATATAGCTTGGGTCCAATTCACCATCATAATTGAAGGCCAGCTCACAACCTTGGCGTGTTCTAGATGCTGATGGAAGAGTGGCCACCTCTCCCCTAAAATTAAGCTTCATTTGGAACAATTTTCATATTATTTTATAAAATAATTTTTTAATTTAAATTTTTTATACTAAAAAATTATGGGTGTCAATTTCAGGTTACGGGTCGGATTT
>NW_021586796.1:0-268 GCF_001605985.2 Dendrobium catenatum
ATGATTAATGTAAAAAACCCTAGATTTCTGCTGATATTTTTTATATATTTTGCGTAGATTACGTTTACACTGCGTATAGTATGCGTATGATACGCTTATAGTATGCGTACACGTTGCGTATAATATGTGTATGCTCTGCGTATTTTATTGTGGTTTATATGCGTACGTAATGCGTATAACCTGCTTCTCTAAATTAATTTTAGTATCTTATTTTACGCAGATTTATGTCCGTCCTATATCTTATAGATGCTATGTTTCGACATTTAGA
>NW_021586797.1:0-302 GCF_001605985.2 Dendrobium catenatum
CCTAGCAAACCATCTAAAGTGTGTGAGGTAGGTCGTGGGATTTTGATATGTCCTAAATAGGATTATTAGTTAAAGTTATTTAAGGTTCAATTGGTTGAAAGGTTTAAGGGAAATTTAGTTTAGAATTTAAATATTAATATTTTGAATCTTTTAAAGTTAATTATTAGTTATTTGTTGGAAACCACCTTTGTTTCACACCGAGGCCGTGAAGTTTATTTCACCTTCCTTGGGGCTAAATAAATAGCCTCGTAGGCCTGGGTTACCCAGTGGTACCCGGTATAATTAAGTATTTTGATTTAATT
>NW_021586798.1:0-410 GCF_001605985.2 Dendrobium catenatum
GGCTTCTCCGCCTAGCTGTGAGGGCTAAAGGTGAGAAACTTAAAGGTTTAGTGCAATACCTCGAGCGGAGGCCTCTATGGATGTAGGTCATATTTGACTGAACCACTATAAAATCTAATGTTTTTTGTTCTTTTACTTTTTCTCATTACCATTATTGAACTTTTCTGTGATTTACTATGTGGTTAAAATATTTTATTTGTTTTATTATTGTGAATTTATTTTCTTTCACATATGTTGTTGAAATAATCTAATTTCAGTTTTTAAAAATTTTAAAAATATATTTTTTGAAGATTTTTTTAAAATTACTAATTCATCCCCCTCTTGGTTAGCCTCGAGCTGGTTCTTAGAGGTTTAACAACCTACACAAGCTTTTAAGTGATATTAAAGCGGGATTACAAAACTATGTTTTA
>NW_021586799.1:0-328 GCF_001605985.2 Dendrobium catenatum
TCCACCACTTTGATAAAACCCAATCTAACTCCCCCTTTCACTTTATCTATCTGTATTATCATACAAATATTAATTTCATTAGCCAAACATTTTTATATATATAGCAAAAATATTACAATTGACTATGGCTTCGTTTGAGACTCCTTTCTTATTGCTTCTTAAAATAATTTTTAGTACAAAAGTTAAAATTTTTGTATTCTAAAACTGCTTTAAGAAGCAGTAAAAAAGTTGTCCCAAATAAAACTTAAATAAAAAAAAAATTATATCATGCAAAGGACAAATCTTAAGGAGCCCAAATGAACTGAGAATGGTGAAGTTTATTACATAA
>NW_021586800.1:0-320 GCF_001605985.2 Dendrobium catenatum
CCACTAGATGCGTTCCGAGTTTTCGAGCTTGCGAGACACCCCAAGTTGTTGATGCATTCCAAGTTCCTTAGCTTCCGAGCCGCAACAAGTTCTCGATCCATTCCAAGTTCCTTAGCTTTCGAGCCGCAACAAGTTCTCGATCCATTCCAAGTTTCTGGGCACAAATTAAAAAGCAATGAACGAACTACCTAAAAACATATATAACAGTGCAAATAAATTAACCATACAATAGAAAGAAGGAAATAAATAAAACTTAACATAGTTTCCTTGATTATGAGCAACAAAAACAAAATCCAAGCGTAATTGTATGCTCCATTGTC
>NW_021586801.1:0-200 GCF_001605985.2 Dendrobium catenatum
ATATCTTTTGACTTCATATCAAAGAGATCTTTGCAACAGTAAATTTTTTTAGGCTTCGTTTGAGACAGCTTTCTTAATTTCCTGCAAATTAATTTTTGTCCGCCCCACTAAATTTAATTATTCAAACAAATTTTCATTTAAAAAATTTTAAAAATAAATAAAATTAAATAAAATTTTAATATAAATTTCATTTAAAAAAT
>NW_021586802.1:0-284 GCF_001605985.2 Dendrobium catenatum
GATTCCCGCCTTCGCCAGCGATTTTTGCCCAACAACTGGTCATCCCTGTCGGTCGGGTTGACCTTGTTTTTTGGGGACTCTGATCCGAATTTTAAAATATGACCTGTTTGAGAAACTAGGTCGGATTTGGGTCATGTTGAACAACAACGATCACTGTTAGGTTTGACCTGAACCCGACCCTTAGAGCCGAGTTGACCCTCCTAATTTTTATTAGTCTAAAGTCTAACTCTAAACAATATTTTAAACTAGCTAAGATCACAGACAAGAGGCATCTCTTACAATGA
>NW_021586803.1:0-248 GCF_001605985.2 Dendrobium catenatum
CACTGAGAGCAACACCAGTGCACCTCCGAGCTCTGTTCCTAGCCTCTATATATAGGCCACTCATATATCTGCAGCTCATCAAATAACTAAAGAACAAGAACAAAGGAAAATTTAAAACAAGAAATTATAATCAATCAGCAATACAAAATCCATAAGAAACTAATAAACCTCAAAAACTCACAACAGTAAGGATATACTCGCAATCTGATGCTGGAAGTAAAAACTTATTGACTGACACTGCAGGAAGC
>NW_021586804.1:0-217 GCF_001605985.2 Dendrobium catenatum
TTGCCAGACAAATTATGCACACTAATCATCCTCACCGCTATTTTGATGGCATTCCCTTTACTCTAAGGAAAAAACCCTAGGCAGAGGAACTGACTTGAAGGAGAAGGCAGCAACAAGAGATGGACATTGGTGCCTCACCTGAACGACATCAGCAATGGTAAGCAGATCGCCAACAAAGAAGAAGAGAAGGAAAGCAAGTAAGAACAGCAGACACTGC
>NW_021586805.1:0-561 GCF_001605985.2 Dendrobium catenatum
AATATCTAATTTTGAGAGATCCCTTGAGATTTTAAACTTGGGTTGAATGCTTGAATAGAATTAGTGGGGATGATTAGTGGATAACTATTTCTTGATTTTTCAATAATCCTATCTTTAGTTAATTATGTTAACTAGTCCTTGCATGCTTAAGGTGCACACACCATTTAGATTTAGGCTCTCCTAGATTTAGAATTTGTTTGGCGTGATTGCATATTGCTTATGTTAAGTTTGAGGGTTAGTGAAAATCTTGATTCAAACTATTTAACCTAGTGACATCGTTAAGGACAAAAATTAAGGATTTTGATTAGAGAAATTAGAAATTTCATTGTGACTAGGATACACATCATTTGAACTTGAAATTTGAACCACTTGAACTTAGTGAAATATATAGCCACTAGGAAAACTTTCGCTGGTTTTGGAAATCATTAAGACCCTCGATTAAATTTCATAGGTCTAAACCCTTAATTAAGCCATTAAATCTTACGGAAAGTGCAATAAATTCATTTTAAATCCAAAAAATATGAATAACCCCTCTAACTGATCAGAATTCAGTCCTTAACT
>NW_021586806.1:0-245 GCF_001605985.2 Dendrobium catenatum
AGTTATGGTTGACTTTTCTAAAAATAGTTGAAGGAAATAAACTAATGATTTTGACTCTCAATCTCTGTTTCCTAAAAGAGATTATTCTACTTTTTGATTTAAAATCTTCATTATATTTTAATTTAAATTTTAAAACTGAACTTTTTCATTTCCCTATATTTTATTTATCGTATAGGAATCTTTTGCAAGTTATTGAATCTATCTCATAATTTTCTTAATCAAGTAGTTCCTTATGTAAGTAGAAT
>NW_021586807.1:0-502 GCF_001605985.2 Dendrobium catenatum
TGACCCGACAGTTCAAAAATTTCCTGAAGAGAAAATAAAAGTGTCATCAGAACAGCTGGAATAAAGGTAAGAGCTCAAGGTTCAATAAGGTTTCATCTGTTACAATCTGTTTTGAATGCAGGAAGCCAAGTCACCTTTGAGCCGATTTCCCCAATCTGAAGAGCCAACCAGCTAAGGAGAAAGGTGATGAGAAAGCCAAATACAAGAAAGGAAAGATGAAGACACAAAAAGCTTTTTTGGCCTACTCTGCCTCAAAATCGTCAGAGGAAGAAGCAGAGGAAGAGGTAACTAATTTGTGTCTTATGGCTAACGATAACCTTGATCAATCGGATCAAGATGAGGTATGTCAACTTTCATATGAAGAATTATTGCTTATTTCAGAGAATATTCATGAATCGTATAGGAAACTGAAAAATATGCATGCTAAGCTTAATGTTGATTTTAGTTTTTTACAAATTGAGCATACTAACTTAGTTAAAGAAAATTTTGATTTAGATAGAGA
>NW_021586808.1:0-525 GCF_001605985.2 Dendrobium catenatum
ATTCTAGTATTGGGAAGTCTTTTAGGGTGTTTAACAATAGAACTTTAATGGTGGAAGAGACAACCCATGTAGTATTTGATGAGTCTGATCTTAAGAAAGATGGAGTTGAGAATGATGATGAGGTTGGAGAGATTATTAGTGGAGTAGAAAATTTGGGGAAGGGGGTAGAACACAAAAGTAATGAAGGAGTAGGAGAAAGTCACCCAAGGAGTAGAAAATTTTGATTTGGATGAAAGGGTTGGACCTTCTCAGACTTTGCCTAGAGATTGGAGATACTCTACAAGTCATCCCAAGTATTTGATCTTAGGAGACCCTTCTAGTGGAGTTAAGACTAGACATGGACTTAGGAAGGAGGAGAACCACACTGCCTTTATCTCAATGACTGAATCCACCACCATTAACCAAGCCCTTACTGATGAGTTTTAGATTTTAGCAATTCAAGAAGAATTGAATCAATTTATAAGGAATGATGTATGGGAGCTTGTAGAGAGACCTAAGGGACAAAGTGTAGTTGGGACAAAGTGG
>NW_021586809.1:0-477 GCF_001605985.2 Dendrobium catenatum
TTGTCTGATTAGGATTAGCTAAACTCCTTGATCTTGTAGAACTCTAAGAGTTTAAAGTTTTGAGAAATTCTCATATGATGCCTCCATAAAACAAAAAAAAAAATAAAAAAGTTAAAATCCAAAAATATTCGTCTTTTTATTTTCTTTGAGTTTTTTGCTTTTCTTTTACTGTGTTTTTCTGTTTATTTTTCTTTTATTTTATTTTTTAGGGCCTTGATCATCACCATCCTTTCCTTGGTTTCAATTTCTAATCACATCATCCTAGCCGATATTTTTATCGTCCTAGACGATATGACAAAATATCTTCAAACTCCATCTGCTGAACTTTTCTGTGCTTGCTGTTATTCATCGTCCTGGCTGATCCTACATCATCTTGGACGATCTGATCGAACTCTGTTGCAATCATGATGATAGTCCTGACCGATAGAATATTTCGTCTAGCCGATGCAATTTATGTGCATCGTCCTGGCCGATACA
>NW_021586810.1:0-302 GCF_001605985.2 Dendrobium catenatum
CGATTTCCTAAAATAAAGAATACCTAAACTGATTATGGAAGCTGATTCTTTCTGAATTGAGAATATCATCCTGGCCGATACAAGTATCGTCCAGGCCGATGTGTTTCTGATGGCTTCCTTAATGAGGATGCCCTAATTAAGGTTTTTTATTTTGGACATATCGTCCAGGACGATATAAATATCTTCCCAACCGATATTACCAAAAATAAAAATCTTTTAGGGAATAGCAGGAAATCTTCCAAGTTACAAATCAATAGGTCCCATAATAAATACAACAGACTCAAGAAAAGAAAAAGATTACA
>NW_021586811.1:0-228 GCF_001605985.2 Dendrobium catenatum
AATCAGACAAAAATCAGGCAGCACAACGGCAGTAGACGGAATTTACACAAAGTTTCCTGCAAAGAAAATTTACCAAATTCGCACAGAATATAGATAATCACATTCCAGAACATTTATTCTACTGCACAGAGAAATTACAATTTCACAGAAAAATATAGTCTACGAAAAACTCCGCCGAATCAAAAATACCGGGACAAAAATCTTTGGAAAATAACCAAAATGTGCACA
>NW_021586812.1:0-267 GCF_001605985.2 Dendrobium catenatum
TAAAGAATATAATGGTCAACATCAATCGTTGGCCTTTCAACAATCACCTCAACAGAATCTTCTTTATTACGTCCAATTTTATGAATTCTGGCTTTAAGAATGTTCATAGGAGTCAAATTGTCACTATATTCCATGAACTTCTTGTGTAAAAAATTTCAACCATCAAATATGCCCTATTCCTGTAAAGCTAATTTTAATACCTTGATCATGTGTATGCCACAATATGCCATCTTCATTCTCTAATCAAAAATGCATACAACTCCGAAA
>NW_021586813.1:0-1748 GCF_001605985.2 Dendrobium catenatum
ATAGAAAAGTCCCCCTCAAACTTAAGGGAAAATTCTACAAGATGGTGGTTAGACCTTCAATGCTTTATGGTATAGAATGTTGACCATTAAAAGAGAAGCATAATATTAAGTTAAGTGTTGCATAGATGAGATCATAGGCAAATGTTGACCTCTTTAAGAAGAAGTATCGGTACATCATAGGCAAACAATCATTAGCTATATTAGATGCATGTTTGACAAAGCTTAATTGGAATAGAATGAGAAATTATTATTTTAATAGGATTGTGGGAGTAATGTCCATTAAAGATAAGATAGTTGAAATACCCTAATAGGGTTGCGTTCGTGCGATGTGCTGTATAAATGCACTAATAAAATAGCTAGTCGAAGTTAATGCTAAACGGTTGAGGAGGTGGTTAGTTCAAAGATAACATGTATATAGCTTATGCAATTTTTTTGTTAAGTGTAGGATATATTTAAATCTTATGTGCACTCAATGAGATGAGTGCATAATGTGGATTCATTCATAAAACTGAAACCAAATAGTTGGAATTAGCATAATGGTGATGATGATGATAGTATTTCATATCTGAATGTTATGATGTATTTCTTAACTGAATTATATATGTTTCTTGATTTGTTGTATCAAGAGTATTATTTAACAGATTTAGGTTCTTCCAATTTACATAGTAATTGGATGGTATAATTAACCACATCGCATCTGGCAATGCATTTTCATACATGATTGATTCCACAAGCTGTTACCAAAATCACACTTGGTAGTGTTTTGTGCACTCTTCTGTTCCTAAATCTGTATGGTACACATTCAATATATATATAATGCTGAACCTGGCGATTTTGCAGGAAGTCGATGCTCCAGAAGATTTTCCCTTTGAAATCATTGATAAATCCGGCGATCAAACAATCATTCTTAAGCGTGAATTTGCTGGTGAGAACATCCATGCTACAGTATATATGAATGTTGATGGGGAAGATATGAGCAAAGATGATGAAGACGATAGCGAGGTTGATCAGGAGAGTGCTGCTGCTCCAAATATTTCTCTTCTTGTTGCTATAGATAAAGGGGAGGGTCCTGTCTTGGAAATTGGTTGCAATATCAGTTCTTCTGATCTTGAAATTGAAAGCTTGATAATGAAAAGTACCCATGATTCTGATGGCCAGGGAGCTTACCAAGGACCTGAATTTTCGTGAGTTTTCTTTCTATTACTTTTTATTTTTTCCTTTGGCTTAGAAAACAATATAAAGATCTGGGAAATGCATAATTTCCCTTTCAAATGCTTTGTTTTGGAAATGTTAGGTAGAGTAGACAAGCAATTAGAGTACGGTGTTTCTTTATTTGTTTTCCCGAAGTAAGGTTTTCTTTCTCTGAAATAGTTTTATTGTTGCAAAGCAAGGTTGCCCACTGTTAGATACGGAGCCTAAAATTTATCAAGAACTTGGTATAAAATGTGAGAATAAATTAGAATTATTTTTCGGATAATTCTGTATAAAATTTGATAAAGGTATTCAAGCCTTCTTAAGCTGACAACTATTTTGTTTCAAATTTTTATCGGATCAGGGTCAAAGTTTGTTAAGATATCTGCTACCCAATCTGTTGCTCAAATCTAGCCCTGCCTTCCATTGCCTCTACTAAATTATAAGAGAAAATGATCAAAATGATGTCCAACTCTTTTGAGGGATCAATTTGATTTCTCAACTCCTTAAAAAGGGGTTTTTTTGATCCTAACATCAATTTCTGAAAATAATGGTGT
>NW_021586814.1:0-276 GCF_001605985.2 Dendrobium catenatum
AGATTCTGTCGGTGTCTGGGAAGGGAGGCATAAGGGGTCAGAATCCGTTGAGATTCTATCAGTGTCAGGGAATCTGTTCTGTCTTTTGATCTGTTCTGAAATGATATGATTTTTTATTTCCGTATGATATAAGTTGATCTAATTTGTATGATTATGATTCTGATCCGATTCTGGCACGCTTCTGTTCTGTTTTGATCTGTTCTGAAATGATATAATTTTCGATTTCTATATGATATAAGTTGATCTGATTTGTATGATTATGATTCTGATCCGATT
>NW_021586815.1:0-260 GCF_001605985.2 Dendrobium catenatum
CTTTAATCCCTTAAACCCACCAGCAAGCTAGCATTTCTATCAAAATTGTAACCTCATATTTGTCAGTTAATTTGTCCATTAAGAAGACCAAGATCATGGGTATAGTTCAACACCTCACGCATTAATCATCTCAAATCTACATATCGCAACATCTTGTCAATATCATGAATGAAGCAATGGACTAGGCAAGTCATAACTGAAAATACCTTCATGAAAAAAAGGGGGAAATCCTGGTCTCTCTTGACCTCAAAAGTAATCAA
>NW_021586816.1:0-242 GCF_001605985.2 Dendrobium catenatum
CTCTTGAGTTGAAACTTCAAACAATTGAACTTAGTGAAATGTACAACCACTATAAAAATTTTTACTGGTTTTAGAGATCATTCAGACCCTTAATCAATTTTCCTAAATTTAACCCTTAATTAAGCCATTAAATCTTCTAGAAAATGTAATAAATCATATTTAAATCCAAAAAATACATGTAACCCCTCTAATTGACCAGACTTGAATCCTTAACCAATGAAAATTAAAACCCTTTTGAATTG
>NW_021586817.1:0-202 GCF_001605985.2 Dendrobium catenatum
TTTTATAAGTGCTTTTTAGATCTTTCAAATATCACCCGATGTTTTCCCTTCATGATACTAATTTATGTTAAAAAATTTATTAAATTTAGATGTCTCGATTGAGAGAATGAATTTTTCTTTTCTTTTCTTTTCTTTATTTAACAAAAAAGATTTAAAAATATTTTAAAATTATTTTTAAATTTATAAAAAAATACATATAAAA
>NW_021586818.1:0-435 GCF_001605985.2 Dendrobium catenatum
AATGCCCAAAATGTTATAATGGTAGACAAATATAGAAACCTATTAGGCAAAGATGCACATTTTCAAAAAAATTTTCTAAAATACCTTGAATTATATAAAATGATGTTTTAAGACATTTTTTATACTACACTACTATTTTTAAACATTAAAATAAATTTGTAGGTAAATAAAAATAATTGTATTTTCAAAGTTACCCTGCGAAAAATCTCACAAATATTCAAAATACTCATAATCATGATCTCTGTAACATGCAAAAGGTAACATGGTGAAAGTTTTTTTTAATACAAAGTTATTCAAGTTTTTAGGTAGAAAAAACATAAATTTGATAAAAAAATACCAAAAACTCAAAATCTTTGATATCAGAAATAGGCTTAAGGATCCATAAAGTGAGACAAGCAAATATTTTAACTAGCCTGGTTGATGAAATCACTTCAC
>NW_021586819.1:0-309 GCF_001605985.2 Dendrobium catenatum
TTTATTCATATAATAACCACTCAATCATGCAAACATGGTGAGACAGAAGAAAGAAAGAAACCCAACATCCGCCTGATCAAATCGAAACAACAAACGAATAAGACTCAAAGCTCACTCGACTAAACTAGGATAACGAGAAAGAGCCAAGCAAAGAAGCTCAACTATCTGCCTAATCACAACAGCAGAATAGAGAGGAAAAGGGGTCTCACATCCACCTGACCATATCGAAACAATGAATGGAGAAAACTCAAGACTCGTTTGACCATATTCGAAACGAGCAAGAGCAAGAAAAGAATCAACTGTCTGCTT
>NW_021586820.1:0-201 GCF_001605985.2 Dendrobium catenatum
GGTGGTAGACTTGTCCTTATTAAGAGTGTGCTTGCCGTTTTGTCTATTTATCTTCTTCATACTCTTAATCCCCCTATTGCTGTTTGTGATAAAATTGACAAAAGGTTGAATAAATTTTTTTGGGGTGCCAAGCAAGGTAAAGGTGTTATTCATTGGGGATCTTAGAACAAGTGTTGTGGCTCTCTTATGGAAGGGGGTTTG
>NW_021586821.1:0-398 GCF_001605985.2 Dendrobium catenatum
TATGGTAAAAGACATAATGCGATATAAGTAGAGAATATCATAATAATATATGAGTTATTTAATTTTATTCTGTTAATAAATTGATAAGTACATGAATTGTAGTAAGTAAACTAACTCTAATAAGATAGACATACATTAATCTACATTAATATAATGAAGAAAAAAATATGTACTGTTACCTATGATGTCTATAGCACTCTTTATATTGATTGATGTATAATATTTTATTTCCATTAATGTATTTAATTTCTTTAATTTCATTTAAATTGTTATGATATATTATATCATCAATCTGAGAAAAAACAAGATTCTTATCAATTAATCTAACTGCACAAGTTTTACATAACTTTCATTAGTGATAAAAAAAATTTAACTTATACTTATAATAAACAAATTTG
>NW_021586822.1:0-693 GCF_001605985.2 Dendrobium catenatum
CATAATGTAGTCATTTAGGTCTATTCTAAACTTGTGGCCTTTTTTGTGATTATCATGTTTAGCATTCTGTTTTTTCAAAGCATCCTATTCTATTTAGTAATAGCTTATAGTCAAAGATATGTCACACTCATACACCTTTGGTATATTACCCCTAGCAGTTGATAACAGTTGAGTTTAATGTGGATAGAAATATTGTTCCAAGGGTACTCACATTCAGTTACTTCCCTTGTGATTTCCACTGATTTTTTCTCCCTTTTACCATTTTTGCTTCTTATTTTCTATTAATATCAAATCACATCTAGATTGACAAGTTGAGTATGATTGTTGCCGCTAAGAAGAATGTACATTTTTAGTTGATGGAATTATTGTATTTGTTCAATCATGGTGAGAGGATTAGAAGTTATGCTTTTTGTGAAAACTTTTGCTCACGGCTTTATAGAAAATAGGCTTATAGAGAACTTGTGATTCCAAGCCCGTAATTGTGAGTTTTGCTAAGCCTATTTGTGTAATTGATGAATTGCTTGTATGACCTAATTGACAAATTTATGAGAACCTCTCTTTTGATTCAATGTTTTTTCCCCTTTTAAAGGGGTTTCTGCTAAATGATTCTACTATATGCTCTTTGTTAATATATATGCAAAATTATTTTTTGTGGTTTATCTTTTTTATTGTAAGCAGTTTTTTTTTTTTTTT
>NW_021586823.1:0-611 GCF_001605985.2 Dendrobium catenatum
CGAGCCAGGCTTGATAAGCCAGATACTCGACTCGACTATGACTCGTTTACACCCCTGACTCCCACCTACAGACGGGCTCCCGCACGCTCGGACTCCCTTCCCGCCACCTGCTAAAATCCTTAAATTCTCATTTACGCAATTCCGCGTCCGTGAGGCTCATTGAGGGTTAAACAAGCCAGGCTTGATAAGCCAGATACTCGACTCGACTATGACTCGTTTACACCCCTGACTCCCACCTACAGACAGGCTCCCGCATGCTCGGACTCCCTTCCCGCCACCTGCTAAAATCCTTAAATTCTCATTTACGCAATTCCGCATCCGTGAGGCTTACGCCTCAGGCCGCCTCGACGCTTACACCTCGCCTCACGGACGAAAACCGCCTTGAGGCTTATTTACGCAATTTTAAACCTTGGCGTATGTAATTGGTTCGACCGATTATTTATTAATTTGAAATGAACAGAACTTTCCTCAATATCATGAAGCTTTTCCAATGTCCCTACAAATAGGATGCTCAATAGTAAAAGATAGCAATAAAACAGCAATGCAACCTAACCGACCTAGACAGTTGCATTCTCCTAATGACAACAACATGCTCCCATGAATGCTCAATG
>NW_021586824.1:0-275 GCF_001605985.2 Dendrobium catenatum
TGTATTCGTTGTAGTTGTTTGGTTCACGTAGTGCATTCGTCATTGTTATGAGTGGACAGGTAGATGTATTCCTTTACAGACGGAAATTAACTTCAGGATACTGCATTTACTGAAGTCTTTCTGCATCTACCCATAGATGATCTGCAATACATACGAGCTATCTACGAATACAGATGTATGTATAACGGAGTCGCCAGAAATCTGTGGGCTCCAAAAATTCGGCCCCGGCCTCCGCTCGATTTTCTTTTTCGACGAGGGAGTTTTAACGAACTAAG
>NW_021586825.1:0-7668 GCF_001605985.2 Dendrobium catenatum
AATAATAAAAAAATTATTCCAAAAGAAACTTAATGATTTTAAATAAATTCCTAGAAAATTAGCAAATTAAAGCTTGAAAAATGACTAACTAAATCATCAAATGTACCATTGTAGATAGAATATATGATCAATTCAAATTTTCCTAAATTTTCATTTAGTTAAAAGGTGCAATGGATTGAAATAAGATTCTTTACAATAACTATCAATAAATAATTTCCAACCATTAGGTCACATCAAATTGTATTTGCAATCACTTAATTGTTTACACAATCATGATCACATTCCTTTCCTTTAGAAGTCATAAACACTATCATTGTCAAGTCTAAATGATTTTGTAAGATATTTATTAAATTTATATAAATATATTTACATAAAATAATTTTATTTGCTTACAATAAAAATATTAAAATGTTTTATTTGTATTAATCAGACTTAAATCTAGTAAATATAATTCAAAAAATTTATAATGAAGTCTAATAAACATAAATGTATTAAAATATGCTATGATTTTGATATCTTTACTTGAGTCTTCATGAGCTATCTTCTTGAACTAAATGAAACACTATATTTTCATGATTTCTAGAGAATAATTAATTTGCAAGACAATATTTAAAACTGCTAGATGTCGCATATTTAAAGCTTCATTTGAGACAGCTTTTAAAACTAGTCGATGCAACATGATTAAGGCTTCGTTGGGACAACTTTTTTATTGCTTTTTAAAACAACGTTTTCTTATCCAAATTAAATTTTTTTTTTACTAAAATCCTATTTTAAGAAAGGACAAAGCCTAAGTCTTTGTTAGGAACAACATTCTTATCACTTTCTCTCTATAATTTTTATTTAATCATTATTTTTGTGCCGCTTTCAAAATTTATTTTACTAGAAATAATTTTATACAACAACTTTAAAATTTGTTTTCTCTACAATAATTTTATAAAGCAGTAAAAAAATTATCCCAAATGAAATCTAAATCAATTATAAATATCATCTTATTTGGCTTCATTTGAAATAATTTTTTTAATATTTCTTAAAATAATTTTTTAGTACAAAAATTTTACTAATAAACTATTATAAAAAATAGCAAAAAAAATCATTCCAAAAGAAACCTTAATCAGGGCTGTAGATATATATCATATTTATTAGCCAGTAGTTTGGCGGAGATTTTTACTTTCTGAGTCTGAATCTACTATAGAACTCATTTTTTATTGGTCCCTAACCCTAATTTTTTTAATTTTATATGAGCTGCATTCTTTTATTTAATCACTTGTTGAATAGTTTTTAATTATTTGTTTTACTCTAATGATTTTTTTTAGTCAATTATCTAATTTTTTTTAAATAAAAAAATTACGGATGCACCATGCAGGTACTATTCCAACATTCCTGTTATGGAAACCCAGAGAAGAAGATGACCTAAAACCAGTTAAAAGTGCGTAACTCGAGCTTGTTAAAAGGAAGGAAATGGCAGAAGAAAAATCCAAGAGCTGGGCTCTCAATAGCTATCTTGGAGATGGCGATGGAGTCGAGAGGACACTGACACGGGCCTCGCATGGAAGCACTGTCACCTTCCCAACCTCTCACATCAGCCCCTCTACGTGTCCTAATCTCACAATACTTGCACAACCTGAAGACCAACCAAAACCACCATTCATGTCGCGCTGACCTTTCTCTTGTCCTTTCACTCCTCACCATTCCATACAGAAATGTACACCTCCTGCTGCTTAGCCCTCGCTTTCCCATAAGGCACTTATTAGGGAATTTTCAACCAAACTTCAAACTCTTAATGGGGTTGTTGCATATCTCCAGCGAAACGATAAAACTTCAGCTATTTACTTGCCATGACATCAATATTGACGTTGCACTATTTTTGTGTCTCTACCTAACTTACCGAAGAACGCGCAAAAAGAAGAAAGAACGATACCTTCACAAAATTGGAGTTCGATTGGATGAATCACTGCATTTTTTTTAGTTTCATGGCATTTTGAAGTGAAAATAATGAGATTTTAGGTTGGGGATTGTCTTAAGCTGTGTGAAAATTAAGAAAAAAAATATAATAAATGTATTCTCACAAATAAAAAACAGCAGAGCTCGCCCAAAAGAGCAAAAGAACCCCTATCAATTAGAATACAAGAACTAGGAAAATAATGCACACAAGGCGACTAAATCTCAATGGCAGGACTCAGAATTTAAAACAATTTAGTATCAACGCAGGTCAATAAAGAGGAACTGCTCCCTGGTAGCCCTAAACCGTCCTGGGAGAGAGGTTTGGAAATAATGGATAATCATCATGGTCCATAGCAAGCAAATATTGCACCAAACCATTAGAATTAAAATCGAAATGCAGCGCACAACACCATAGGATATTTTGAAAGGCCGGAACAGGTAGCAAGAAGCTCAAGCAAAGAGATAAATATATGATTTTTCCATGTAAAATTTCGAAAAATTATCCTGTAGAGGCCGGATGCAGAACGTCGTACGGAGACCAATCAGAATGCGTCACGTCAGCGATACCGAGCAATATTGAGCCGTGGTACCGAGTGAAGGGATGATGATGTGACGCATTCTGATTGATCTCCAAACAATATTCGACGTCCGCACAGAATAATTAATCCTTCCAGCATTGAAAACTAACATACCAGTACAAAAACCATTAAAAAAATGAACCAGAGCTTTAAAATTGATCCCATTCTTCCACTTGGAGACTTAAGATTGACTGAACTTTTTTATTTTGGGACAGGTAGTAGAAGTTTCAGTTTCCTATTATTTTTTTCCCTCAAAATATGATAAATAGTGCAGCGAATAATAAGAAAGAAAAAGATTTTTAGGGTCAGCAGTTGGAAAAACCAAATCACCAACGAAATCAAAGAACTGCAACAAACTAAGCCTCAAAAATATTTTTTTTAGCCCATGAATATGCTCAGCAATGACAGTAAAAGAATAATGACACTCAAATATCTGGCTCTTTCGCAGCTCATGCTTCTAATCCCTCCTCCCTATTACTCGTAAAACCCTTCTTGTTGAGAGAAACCCCTATTACAAATCCTTCCCTTTCTCCTTTATTCCACCCCAGGAAAAAGGTTGTTCAGTTTTCTACAGAAGATCCATGCTGCAGGCTCGTTGGAATGGGGTATGTCTCTTGAGGTTATTCGCTAGGTCATCATAATGAAGAGTTGTTAGCTGCCATCAAAAGTCTTAGCCCTTTAAAGGTAACATAAAATTACTCTCTTAGTGAGAGTTTATTTTTTTAAAGTTCTTGGTCCAAGAAGACTACGGTTTATTATTAGGTCCGGACATCTGACGTACGTAGCTCTACATTCGGACGCCAATAACATATTGCCACGTGCTCTTATACTTTACCACGCGGCCCGACGGCCCGGACCCGATATTGTTATGTATTGGTTGATTTATGCAGACCGGGGTATTGCTAGGTATTGCTCGGTATTGTTCGGTATTGATTGGTAATAACGAGAAATACCAAACTATCAAGACCAATACCTAGCAATACCGAGCAATACCCCAGTTTTGCTAGGTATTTCTCGGTATTGCTAGATATTGCTCGATATTGCTAGGTATTGATCTTGACAGAGCGGTATTTCTCGTTATTGTCAAGCAATACCTAGCAATACCAAATAATACCTAGCAATACCGAGTAATACCTAGCAATACCCGAACATAGCAATACCCGGTTTCAGTCTGGGTCGAGTCAACGCGGTAAAGAGTAAGAGCACGTGGCGACATGTTATTGACGTCCTGATGTAGAGCTACGTCAGGTGTCCGGATCTAATAATTATTCTTATCGTGGACTAGTGGCCCCTGATTTTTTTTTAGGAAACTATATGCATGGAACCCTTAATTCAGGTCAAAACATGATAATTTTTTATCTATACCCATGAGGGCATTTCAAAAATTGCCAAATTCATAGAAACCTCTCCATCGTAATTAAATTTTGCAAGGATTTCTATGTAAATCACAAATAAATATCCTCTTTGGAATATTATAAGTATTTCTCTGGATGGTGACCAACTTTTTTTAAATGTTCAATATGATTGGAAACATCTCTCATGAGATTATTGTGTTTCTTTTGCAAACCCCTGGACTGAGTGTCCTTCCAAAGATCTTTGCTCTCCTTCACAAACCACTACGTTTAACAGAATGTCTCGCGACGTGAGCACAAGCTGTAGATCGCCTCGTACTGCCCCTGCTTGTGTACATGTGAGGAAAAGATGACATGAGGTTGTTCAATTATTATTTAAAATAATGTACTTAATATGAAATTAAAAGTTTTATAATAATTGATTAAGATTAATATTTATTTAATATTATTTATATTAAAAAAATTTGAACCGGCCGGTTTTAAGAAACCCGGACCGGTTCGCCGGTTCCCCGGTTGAACCGGCGGTTCATGCCAAAACCGGCCGGTTCGATGCTAAGCCGGTTCTCAGGTTGAACCGAACCGGCTTTAAGACCGGTTCACGGTTGAACCGGTCGGACCGGCCGGTCCGGTCCGGTTTTTAAACCATTGTATTTTCTCCAACATCAAAGTCGTTGAGTTTTTGAAAAACAAGCAGGTTCCCTCTAGAATCCAACCGGGGCTTTACGGGAAGTTGTCGGGTTATTTTTTTAAATTATTTTTATTTATTCCAGTGAATTTTTTCAACTGGACAACTGCCGGAAAATTCTGCAGGAAAATTTTTCCGGGGATTTTTTTCAATTGAAAATTTTCGACGCTAGATTTACCATGGCAAAAGTTTTCGCCCGAAAATTTAAAAATCTGATGATAATACGCAATTTTCATGTAGTACCTCCTCTTCTGAGTCACCAAATGTAGCCAAGGTTTCCATTACAAATCTGAATTCTCTAGAAGCCAACATCTCTACTTCCCCTCCCCCTCCACTGAATGACGCCCCTCCAAACCCTTTAACATTATTCACAACTCATTTAAATGCTTACAAGACTCTACAAACTCATACTCATCAAGACACTTCAAATATCTCTTCTAAGATTGCTAAATCTACAAGAGCCAAAAGTACCCTACTCAAGCCTTCAAATCTCAATGATGTTCCCCAAGATTGCCTCTTGGAACATAAAGGCTTTAACAACCCTAAAAAATTTTCATAAATATCACCAAATTTTATAAGATTGATTTTCTTCGTATTGTAGAAGTAAAAAATAATTCTTTTTCTCTTGACAACCCCTAGTTTCAAGCGACTCCATGGCATAATTACTTTCAACAATTCTCTCACATTTGAGCTTTTTGTTAAATATGCATCTAATTCTTTAGAGGAAAAGATTCATATTTAGTATCAAATCAAAGCCTTGGCTTCCAATATTAATTGTCCTTCAATCATGATGGGTGATTTCAATTGCTGCAAAATTTCTTCTAATAAGTCTAATAGCAAGAACAATAGACTTTGAGACATATATAATCCATAGAGGATTGTGATTTCAATTGCTATAATTTTTTGTCAAGAAGGAGATCTCCGCACAATCCAAATTAATTCTCTTGATCATAAAATATTTACTCAATAATTGAATGCCTTAATACCATCATAATTAAGTGATCATAAACACATTAAATTCATCTCATAGAGACCCTCAATCTGACTATAAGCATGTCAAATTTAAAAATCATTTAATCATCTAATAAATATTTAAAGTTTTAAATCATACACGAAATACATGATTTTGATCTCATTTAAACTTTAGATTAACCACTTTTAATATCATTAAGTTCATCTTATTGAGAAATTCAATTTCACAATAAATTAATAAAAATCACAATCCAAATTATCCTAAAATTAACTTAAAAAACTTTTAATTTAAATTATCTCGAGAGGTCCATGCCAATTGTTCCTAATGATCTCCTTCTCTCCATCCTTTACTTCTAATCAAATGATTCAACAATTCTCTCACATTTGAGCCATTTCGCGTGACCATCGGGATTAAAAATGTGCTACATTATACAGTAATTTTCTCTTAAAAAAAACCCTAATGGCACCGTCTTCTACCTTTCTGAGACTCGTTCGCACGTTTTCCAATGCATCATTTCGTCATTGCTCCCCACTCCCGCAGTAAATAACTACAAACAAACAAACAAAAGAGACTACTCCAGATATTCCTCTTACACGTAAGGGATACAGTACAGTAAAGTCTACCTGCATCGTTGAGCTCTCACGTTGGCCGGTCAACTTACATAAAATTACCCTCTATCTCTCTGTCTATCTACCCGTCAAACACATAAGTTGCAGAATAAAGAAAGAGGGAGAAGCACGAGGATAGATCGATAGAAAGAAAGATGGACACACCCAGCTCAGTTACACGTACACAACTATCCTTCTTCAAGGTGCCTGCTGGTAAACAAGCTTGCCGACTAACCGCTCCTTAGTTCGCCGGAAACCATCGCGGCTCGGATAGAAGTAGACCGGCAGATACTCCGGCGAACAGCAGGCGAAAATAGAACTCTTGAAATGCTTCAGCAACCCTTCGGAACCCTGTCATATGGTCCATGCAATTCACATGGAATACATTAGTAGCTGGCTTTCAAACAAGCAAAAGGGTAGAAAAAAAAAACAGGAAGGCTCGCCTGTATCTTCGCATGAGTCACCTCGCTAACTTTGCGAGAGCCGTATACGTTCCATGGCTTCTTATGCATCTCTCTATGAAGCCTGCTTGCAGCCACAGTGCTCGTGAAATTGACGAAAGCGTAACCTAAGTTGCTTCCACTCCTGCTCCATAATTCAAATATGTATCTTGAATGGAAAACCTGGCAGGGTTAAAGAGGAGTTGTAGCGAGACTTCATGCACTTACAGGAAGTCCATCGGCAAGTAAAGAAAATCAAACTCGGAAAGCTGTGAATCAGCAGCTGAACCTTCTTCCAAAATCTTCGAGTTTTCCCTCCGACAATGCTCATCCAGCAAGTCTAGTATTTCTTGCTTGCTATCAATATGAAGAATACCATAAATAAACGATCATTCGATAACTTTTATTCAAAATCAGTAAATTGGATTCATATATGCGGCGATAGGATAAGAACCTGAACTTGTTAGGAATGTTTTTAAGCATGACGGTAGTTTTACCAGCTGCCGCCTCTTTAAACTCAAAGTCCGGCGGTGGGGCGACGACTGCGAACGACTTTCTTTCAGAAGAAGAAACCTTGGGTATCCAAAAGAAGCGAGAGCAAGAGCCCTTCTGCGAACTCCGGTTAAGGCGACGGGGGCCTCTCGCAAAACAGCGAGCAGAAAAAGAGACCATCGGAGTAGTTTGGTCATCGAGGCCGCCAAGGCGGTCGCTTTCTTGCAGATCAGATTGTGATAAAAGATGAGGGAGGGGTGGCCGAGGAACGTAGCAGTGGAAATTATGCGAATAAGTATTGGGAGTTGGAGGAACATACGGGGATGGGTGGTAGTAGAAGCAAGTTTGGAGAAATATTGGAGATGGTGGATGATGAGGAAAAAGGGGAACAGTGGTGGCGGTGGCGGTGGCCGGATTGTAAGGGATGGCGTTGGGGTTTAGCTTCTGCATCGCAAGAGACCGGTGAGCGGCGAAGGAAGCGACAGAGTCGGGAATAAGAAGAAGGCGACAGAGAAGATAGATTGACAGGATGAGAGAGAAAGGAAGCGAGAGGGGGAGGGGAATGGAAGTGGAAGAGAGAAAGAATGCCGAATGGGGCC
>NW_021586826.1:0-243 GCF_001605985.2 Dendrobium catenatum
CAAAATTAAGAAGTTAAATTTTATATTTCTCTACTACTGCGAATACTCTAGGATGTAACAGTTTGGCGCCATCTATGGGAACGTGATTCCCGACTGGGGGGTAATTTTGGCTCCAACCTCAAAAGGTTATTCAATAGCTATTGATGCATCGATTTCATAGGAATCAAATCCGGACTGAGGGGCAACCTTGAATATAATTTTAGTCAAGAAGATCCCTCCAATACTTTCAAAACCAAGACAATA
>NW_021586827.1:0-1248 GCF_001605985.2 Dendrobium catenatum
AACTCAAAGATTCATGGATATGGTTTGCGAAGGTATAAAATTTCTAAACCTTAAGTCGATAGCCCATTTCGGAGTTTGTGATGCACCGGATAACCGCCCATACACGCCTTTATTGCGCGTGGTGGGATGGGACCCCGGTGCAGCACCTACGACAAGATGGGTAATCGCCTTAAGGTCCATTTCGATGTCCGCGGCGCACCGGAAAACCGCCTATACACGCCTTTATTGCGCGTGGTGGGATGGGACCCCGGTGCGGTGCCTACGGCGAAATGGAGTCACTTATAAGTACCCCCGAGCGGGGGGAAAGCAAACTTTGTTTTTTTTTTCTTGTTATTTTTATGCAGGTGCATGGCAAAACTAAGCTAAGGCCATAAAAGGAGAATTTCAAGGATGCATGGGATCTTATTAAATGAAGAAGAGAAGATTTGAGAATTGATGCTGATTGAATTGCTGAAGAGAAAACTGTTAGCATACACTTTACAAATAAATTCAACATCTTAAAAATAGAGAAAGAAAATAGCTGCATGCAGTTAAAACAAAAAAAAAATGCTTAATTAAGAAGATGGATTGCAAACATGCAGAAGTTGGTTGATCATCTCTTTTTAGAGAAAGAGATGATGTTCTAAATAATATAAACAAAAGAGTATGAATGCAGTGTTTGTAAGAGATAAGAAGTTGGAAATTATTTGAAGGAAGAGAAATAAGCATTTGAACAAGCAAAGATCTTTAGATTACTGCTTTACAAAAAAGGGCGAAATGACCAAATATTTTTACAATGATAGTATTGTTGATGATGAAATCCGACATTGCTTATGATCGAGATCAGAGACAATTGCAGTAATCCGAGATGAATTTTGTTGTTATTATCAAAGAGCTCGATGTGCAACGGGAGAAGCTGCAGAAGCAGAGAAAGCTACTAGCCACAAAGAAATTGTTAAACAAGTTCCTCATCTTATGAAAATTGAGTAGATATAGATTGATATGGAGAATAGCACGCTTCTTGATATCGACCTTGCAGTTTTGAAAAATGACGATCTTCTTGATCGAAGGGTATTATATCATAAAGAGCCGTACTAAACTGTGATAATTGAAGTTGTCATGAGATTTTCCTGTCTAATTACATTAAATCAAAAAAATTCCTCTCGAGAACGCATTTGCTTATTCCTCACCTCCTTCAATTTTAGGTCCTGTTTTAGAAAATGAGATGAGGCGACATTCAATATCTCTTCAGAAAGGATTACTGGTATC
>NW_021586828.1:0-249 GCF_001605985.2 Dendrobium catenatum
TCATTGCTTATGGACAGCCATTCTTCACCTGTTCGATTTTGCCACATCTGAAACAGAAATCAGAAATTCTCTTATACTCAAACTTCTAGTAGAATTTGCCGGAGGATCCTTCTACCCAAGCTCCCAAAGGTAGCTTGTTTTCATGCTTGATCTTAACACAAATCCTCACAAACTCTATTCTTCCCCATTGAAACATATTTTCATCAACTAAATATGGAGTTCCAACCATAGAAGTGATTCTACAAACAT
>NW_021586829.1:0-259 GCF_001605985.2 Dendrobium catenatum
GACCTAAAAAACTTGGTTAGAAAATATTAGGAATGACTTTTTTTTATTAGATTTAAACGAGAATTTGACTTTTGATAGGACACAATGGAGGAAAAGGATTCATGTAGCCAATCCCACGTAGTGGGATAAAGGCTTGATGTTGTTGTTGTTTGTTGTATGATGACAAAGTTTTTCAAAACCTATTAATAATATTAATTTAATTTCAAAAATGATGCCAGTGAATTTTATTTATTTTATAGTAATTCATTATCTTATGAAT
>NW_021586830.1:0-254 GCF_001605985.2 Dendrobium catenatum
CTGAGTCTTCACACGCCATCCAGAGAGGGAGATGGAGGCTTCTATGCGTGTGAATGAGAGATCGTGGGAGCAGTTTCGTTTCTAGCTAACTACAGGGGAGAAGGTCACGGGTTGAGTGGGGATTTCGGAATTTCAAGGGGTAGTGGGGTTTGGGTGGTTCGTGAATAGAGAGTGTGAGAGTGGGAAATGCAGTTCTGTGAGGGATTTCGTGTGAATAGAGAATGTGAGGGTTGGTTTGGGTAGATAGGTTTAAT
>NW_021586831.1:0-400 GCF_001605985.2 Dendrobium catenatum
AGTGGAAGAAGAAGTGGAACAATGCTTGGAGCAACCCATGTGAATCTCCTTCATAAGCTCCCCCTCACAAGATCCTCTCTGTCTCTCTCTCTCTCTCTCTCTTTCTCTCTCTCTCTCTCCTCTAGGCTTTCTTAGGTCAAGAAAACAACAAAAGATTGTTCAAAATATTGAACAATAGCTCTTAAATAGAAGATCTTCCAAATAGCTCATTAATTGCAAGTTGGCGACATTATCGTCCAAGACGATATTAATATCGTCCTATACGATCAGTGCAATTTAAGCCTAATTAGCCGTGATGATCTGGGACGAATAGAGGAAAGTTTTTCATATCATCCAAGACGATAATAAATCGTCCTGTACGATTAGTTCAAATCACAGACCATTGGCCAGACAATCGCTC
>NW_021586832.1:0-270 GCF_001605985.2 Dendrobium catenatum
AGCTGTGAGTCTTGTAACATAAGGAAATGACCTGCATATAGTGGAGGAATTTTTTTGGGAGCACACTCACATATTTAAATGAATGTATGCAAATAAAAAATAAAAAACAAAAATAAATTAATAAAAATTATCTACAATAAGTTTATTTAAAAATAAGTTGTTAAAAATAAATAAAAAGATTTATAGTAATAAAATAATAATTATAACATTTTCCTTAAAAATGTTTTACAAGGGTGCCAAAATAATCCAATTCTTTTTGTAAATTGAGGG
>NW_021586833.1:0-258 GCF_001605985.2 Dendrobium catenatum
GTTAGCCATTAACAGCTTTTTTATTGCTCAACATTTGAATTTTTTCAACATAGCCATCCATCTTGATTGTAATTTTATAAAATTTACTTTTAAGTATAGTGCAATTTTTCAATTCATCTCTGCAAATTCTATGAGTGCCTCTTGATGGATGGCTATGTTGAAAAAATTTTTTGGAATGACATAAAATATACTTTTATTAAATTTTTGGAATGACTTAGAAAAATTAATACAAAAGATACCTCTTGAAGAAATAGTTTT
>NW_021586834.1:0-239 GCF_001605985.2 Dendrobium catenatum
TTAAGTAAAGGTGATGATTCTAAATTTGGGTTAATAGAAACAATCAATAAATGTTCCACAATATCCTCCATAAGGTAATCCAAGGTAGCGGGATCTAGCATCACAGGATTAGGAAAACCTTCTTGAATATTACTATGATTAGTGGAAGAGAGATTAAAAATCATTTGAACACCATTCACAATCTTTTCTATGGGGATAATAATAGAAGTCCAAATTATTAACATTAACAACATTTTCTT
>NW_021586835.1:0-258 GCF_001605985.2 Dendrobium catenatum
ATAATTCACTCTAGATTGATTAGATAGTCTTTCCTCCCCAGTCTGGATTCAACTTCCTCATCTAACCCTCCAGTATTGGGATTTAGATTCATTAGAGGATTGTTGTGATGATTGGGACACCATTGTGGATTGATGCACTTATATGTGCTTGGGGAAGAATAGAATTTACAAGGGTGTTTGTTTGTTTAGAATTAGCCTAGAAGATTCGAATGGGCATTTGGATCAATGGGATCAATGGTCAGTTTTATTAAAAAGTTG
>NW_021586836.1:0-232 GCF_001605985.2 Dendrobium catenatum
TTGGATCGTCCTAGACGGTTCTCAGAACTAGTTTCAGGCCGATATTTTGAACAGTGCCAATCGGCCTGGCCGAAGCCTCGATCGGCCTGGAAGATGCTTACAGAAAATCACCTGAAGAAAATCTGGGCAAATTCTGGAACAGATTCTCAACTGATCGTCCAGGACGATCATCCTGGAGCAGATTTTGATATTACAAATACGCTCCTTAATGGCGTTAAATCCTTGAGATTTG
>NW_021586837.1:0-498 GCF_001605985.2 Dendrobium catenatum
TCGTCCTTTTATCCTCAAAATAAATGCTCAAATTCGATCCAATCCTAGTTAAGATTCTAAATTCACCTCCTTTGATATCATTCATTGAAAATCCTCAAAATAGAATTTCTGCCGTTATTTTAATCGAGAGTATTCATAGATAACTTAGGTTTACTACGATGTAATTAACTATGAGGGCTTGCGCTTGTAGGAGATTTAGAACTCACATATACTTTTTAAAAATTGATTTTTAAATTTAAAATAATCTTCTTTGGAAAAATCAAATCGACGACGATCATTATCATCATATTTAGACGATCGATTAGTAAATGATACTTTCTTCTTTTGGGAAGATGTATCATTTCTTATCAAGATTCTTAATATGAAATTAATGATCTCTTACAGACTGTCATAGTCAGAAATTCGATAAAACTTCATGTTAGCCCTCTGGGGTTGTAGTTCTTTCTTAAATTTAACCATTTTAGCCATGATAAATCTTTCAGTTTGTCATCTAGACCT
>NW_021586838.1:0-617 GCF_001605985.2 Dendrobium catenatum
GTCCTTGAATAAAAATATAATCTTCAATTCCTTGCTCCACTCTATCTCCTCCTTGTGTTCTACTCCAATAGTTTCTTCCATGAACTTCATAGTACTCTTTGTCACCATGTGCATGAAGAGCCTGTGGCTAAAGAGGAAGGACTTATTCTTGCACCTACCCCTATTTTCCAGCAATCTCAGATTATTCAGTTAATCCAATAGTTTGATCAGCGGGAGGGTAGATTTGAAAACTATGTAGCTAAGCAGCTGCTACAACATGCAAATGATTTGGCTCATTTTAAAGGTTATTCAACATATCAGTAGTAGTAGCATAACTAGGATATAGGCTGGTTTCATGAGCATCACTAATACTTTTAGCCACCACCACCACCACCTGCACTTGATCAGGGTTATTATTTTTCTAGTTTGCTCTGTGCTTTTCTTTCTGTGTTTGTACTGGTCTTCCTTTCTATACTTTGTTTTATTCAGCAATTTTCTTTTTTCCTTCTTCTTTGATGTTAAAAGGGGGAGTAGTGTGTTATTTGCTTTTTATATTTTAATGAAATTTACCTTGTTCTATTTTTTCTTATGTCTCATATTAACTTAAAATAAAAAATGTGAAAAATAAAAAATTTCCT
>NW_021586839.1:0-243 GCF_001605985.2 Dendrobium catenatum
CTCCTATAGGGATTTGAGAACCCCAGACTAAAATAAACATTATTTTCTTTATATAAAATAAGGGAAGAATCTTTGGGAATGCAGATATCTTTAAAAAACTTTATTTCTAATCTTAAATATGCTCGTAGTATGTTATTATTGTCTTTTTATGCAATATAATTTATTACTTGATATATTTAATTTTTGAAATGATGAATTTTATAAATCTCATTCTTATTTTTGGATGTTCTTGAAGAATTTTAT
>NW_021586840.1:0-592 GCF_001605985.2 Dendrobium catenatum
AATTAAGTGTTGGAGCTAAATTTTTCTATTGGTGATACTCGATCTTACTAGCAGGCGAGCTTTAAGGATAAACCTAAGAACCTATGTAAAAATGGAGGGAAAGAGAGGGCAAAATGTTGTTGGAAACTGTATTAGCTCAAATGTTTATAATGCAAGTGCTCAAAGTTGCAAGAGATGAGAAAAAAAAAAAAGATATGTAATGTTTTTCTTCACCCTTCATTTATTGAGTTCTGAGGATTACATAAAATATTACATCAATAAAAGAAATAAAAATATATAGGATAATGACTCTTAATACAGATTGCCCTAAACATGTGCCACACTTTGGCTTGTTTGATAGCTCAATTGATTTCGATTATATATCTTAGGACGAGTTTAGTAGTGTAGAGTGCTGGAGGGCGAGTTGGTACCAACGAGTATTAAGTCAAGACAACTATACTTGGTTGATGCCCTGAGGACAATGACTTTTGGAGGAGCCCCAAGTTGCCTCAGAGTAGGAGGCGAGTGGGATTAGGTTGTGCGGATGACAAGCTTAGTAAATGACTACTCGCGATGAGAAAGCCAGAACCTTCATAGATGAATGCGTTTATGT
>NW_021586841.1:0-267 GCF_001605985.2 Dendrobium catenatum
TCGTCCAGGACGATTGGTTCACTGTAAAATTTTCGTCAAGACGAATTTAAATTATCTTCCGTGGAGACTAGTCCTCTGGAAAAATTTCATCCCGACGAAATCAAAAATTGTCCAGGACGATCTGAACTCTGGAAAATTTTCGTCCAGACAAAAATAAATTATCTTCCGTGGCGATTGGTCCTCTGGAAAATTTTCGTCCAGACGAAGTCAAGAATCGTCCAGGACGATCGATTTTCTGTAAAAATTTCATCCAGACGAACATATTCT
>NW_021586842.1:0-261 GCF_001605985.2 Dendrobium catenatum
CTTACATTTCTATCTTTCTTTTCTTCTTCACTTTTTGCTGTTGTCAAAAGGGGGAGAAATTGTTTATTATTTGTTTTGTTTTATTTTGTTTTTTTTTTATTTTTTTAGGGTTTGATTATTCTTTTTATAGTTTAATATGTGTTTTGATTGTTTCTTTAAAATTAAATTTTTCTTTTTTTTCATTCATATATGCCTCCTTATATTTCATGTATTCATCAATTCAGGGGGAGTTTAAGGAAGATATTTAGAATTGGAATTCCT
>NW_021586843.1:0-274 GCF_001605985.2 Dendrobium catenatum
GAGTGAAAATATATTTCAAACTCTTATGATCTGTAAAAATCTCACATTTTACCCCATACAAATAGTGTCTCCAAATTTTTAATGCAAATACTACTGCCGCCAACTCTAAGTCATGAGTGGGATAGTTCTTTTCATGTGGCTTAAGCTGTCTGGAAGCATAGGCAATCACTTTTCTGTTCTGCATTAACACACAACCTAATCCTTTTAAAGAAGCATCACTGTATAACTGAAATCCCTCTGTCCCAGAAGGAATTGTTAGCACTGGTGCCGTTGT
>NW_021586844.1:0-295 GCF_001605985.2 Dendrobium catenatum
TATTCTCCGTCAACCTTGCTTCCTCCAAAATTTCTCATTCCCCAAGGGGGTGGTTCCCCCCAATTGTGCTAATCATCCCTCATTTGCTCTCACAAAACTTTTCATCACAAGCACATCTTCTCCCTTTAAATTCAGCACCCCTTCGATCATATTCAACCCCTCTCCTTTCAAATTCGACACCTCTTTGATCATAATTAAGTCATCGCCTTTCAAATTCGGCCCCTCTTCTTTCAAATTCAGCATCCCTCCTCCACTCATGTCCAACCCAGTCACGCCTCTCCACATACTCTCTACT
>NW_021586845.1:0-324 GCF_001605985.2 Dendrobium catenatum
TTGGTCATAAATGGTATGTCTTTCTAAATGGTTAAACTGCTATTATTATTTTTTATACATTGCTTGTGTATTTCATTGAGCCATAGCTCATTTGTAGTGGTTATACTGCAGGTAAGGGAAAAGAGCCCGTAGGGCGCTAGGCAAGAAAGAGGTGACCGTTCCTTTTTGGTGTATATATGTTTTGATGTACAAAGGGATCTTAGAGGAAATCTGAAGGATAGCTGTATAGATCTTTTGGTATGTAAGTAAATGTCAAAAGTGTGAGTAGAGCTCTGTATTTGTTTTACTTCTGTTGATGTTCAGTAAAGTACATTATATGCTTCC
>NW_021586846.1:0-207 GCF_001605985.2 Dendrobium catenatum
ATGGGTTCAACAGGTTTCAAATGACATTTCAAGACCATTGGAAGTGGTTCCATGGCCTGGAGAGGTCATTTGGGTCAAAACACCTATTTGGACCCTCAAAGGGCCATTTGGGTCAACTATGTTGACTTGGTCAACCAGGTTGACCGATGACCTGGAAATGGGTCCAACATGTTTGATTTGATATTTAAAAGTTGCTGGAGGTGGTTG
>NW_021586847.1:0-500 GCF_001605985.2 Dendrobium catenatum
ATTTCTCTATTGAGTTAGTGGCAGGAGCTGAACCTGCTGCTAGAGCTCCTTATAGAATGGCGATTAAGGAGCTTAAGGAGTTGAAGGAGCAACTGGAAGAGTTGCTTGAGAAGGGTTTCATCCGACCTAGTACCTCTCCTTGGGGTGCTCCTGTATTGTTTGTGAAGAAGAAGGATGGAAGCCTGAGACTTTGTATAGATTACAGAGAGCTGAACAAGTTGACAGTGAAGAACAAGTATCCTCTCCCCAGGATAGATGATTTATTTGATCAGTTGGAAGGTGCTTCAGTGTTTTTCAAGATTGACTTGAGGTCAGGGTATCACCAGCTCAGGATTAGAGAGGAAGACATTTCAAAGACTGTTTTCAATACCAGATATGGGCATTTTGAGTTTACAGTGATGCCTTTTGGCTTAACAAATGCCCCTGCAGTATTTATGGATCTCATGAATAGAATCTTTAAACCTTCTTTAGATCTATTCGTGATTGTATTCATAGATGAT
>NW_021586848.1:0-279 GCF_001605985.2 Dendrobium catenatum
CTATTAGATTCCCTATTTTCCTAATACTCACATTAAGCATTTAACTCATTCTTTATCTGATCACTCCCCTTTATTATTAAGTATTAATAGGGCTAGTAGTAATACTTTTCAACCTTTTTCGTTCCAAAACATGTGGCTTCTTGATGATAATTTCTTACAAACTATGCAAAGTAATTTGGATGCTCCTCTTTTCCATTCTGATAATGTTTATGGTATGATCAGGCTTTAGTTTAAATTTATATATTTAAGAACATATTTTCTAGTATCTTGCATGCTGAA
>NW_021586849.1:0-279 GCF_001605985.2 Dendrobium catenatum
AGTTATCAATAGAATAAGTGTTTAAATCCTTAGATTTAATGATTACAGTGATTTTTGCATCATATGACGAATGAAAGCATCTCAAAATCTTATTTACTTTTTTCATAGTTTGAATGTTCTCTTCCTAATTCATGCAGTGAAGTGACTATCTGTATAAATCTAGTATATATGTCAGAAAAAAATTCAGATGGTTTCATACAAAAAAGTTTGTAGTCATGCAAGAGAATATTCAAACGAGATTATTTAACTTCATTGGTTCCTTCATAAGTGATACATAAC
>NW_021586850.1:0-369 GCF_001605985.2 Dendrobium catenatum
TTAGAAAAGTAAATGTGTGTGTTGATCAGAAAAAAAATTTAACTAAACACATTAAAAAAAATTCAAAGAATAAACAAAAACAAAAACACAAAATAAAACTGAAAATAAAATAAACAAAAATACTAAAAATAATAAAAAACAAAACATAACACAAAAACACAAACAAGGCTTTTAACCATTATCTTTCTCCTGGTCCGATGCTTCAGAAACCAGATCTGCCCAAGAGATTTTTTGCTTTTCATTATTTCCCTAGTTTATACTTTGCTTTGCTTTTCCCTTTTCTTTTGCAGGAAGAGTTCTCAAATTAGGACACTGATTTTTCATATGTCCAACCTTTTTACATCGAAAGCAAATAACGTCAGAAGAAAT
>NW_021586851.1:0-331 GCF_001605985.2 Dendrobium catenatum
GATTTACCTCTGCTTGAGTCGACTGCTCCCTTAGAGATGGTGGTTTGGAATGATTCGGTGATCCCTATTGCTGGTTCTCCCAATCTTAGCATTGTGCGGCAATTGTGTGTTGTACTGATGGTGATGTTGGTGATCATGTCTTGGTGACTTCCGCTAGGGGTGAGATTGAGACTATAATTCCTGACATTGCTAATCTTGTATCTGGTAATGAGTTGATGAATGTGAGAGAAAAAGAATTTTTTGATGTTAATTTGGGGGTGGGAACATTGATTCTAGTGATTTTGATCCTTTTGTAGCTTCTCCTGTGACACCTACTGATATGGTTGTGTCG
>NW_021586852.1:0-783 GCF_001605985.2 Dendrobium catenatum
AAATAATGATAAATTGTATTCAATTTTTGGGATAAATTCATTGTGAATTTGAGGTTAATGATTTCAGCTTCCATTGAATAGCACTATTATTATATACTCTTAACATATCCATGAAGGTATTTTTAAGGTAGCTTGAAGGATGACTCATCCAAGGTAGTCATATCATATGCTTAAGATGCTCGATAGCAAGAAATGTGACTCGTCCAAAATGACCAAATCAAGGAGTAATCCCAAGTGCATATTACAAAGATTTTGCACATTTTCCAAACACTTAGACACTTATCTTCATATAGGTCAATCTCCTTGGATCATTCTCTTTCGAAAGAACTATCAAGAACTCTTTCATAGCCCCCAATCCAACTATTTGCAGTGCACTCTTGAGGAGTTAGTGACCATGACCCTCCAAACTTAAATAGTTATTTGGTCTTATTCGTCTTCACTTAAAGGGATTCACCCTTTATTCCTAGAGGTCAAAATAGTCCTCATGGGCTTGATTCTACATATAGAGGACTCACCCATATCTTATAGGACTCCTATATGACTTCTTGAAAGACTTTCATAGCATAATCATCAATGAAGGCTCACCTAGAATAATACATCTACTAGGACCAAGAAGTATATTGAAGATTTAGAGCCACATTAACACTTGCTAGCTCATGCCATGTCCCATGAATAATTTGTAATGGGTTATTATTAAATTATGTATTTTTATTTGTTTTATATATTCATTATGTAGCCTTCCTTTTCACTACAGGAAAAACGTCATTTTCCGGCGGCAATATT
>NW_021586853.1:0-443 GCF_001605985.2 Dendrobium catenatum
CATATCTTAATGTTTCTAACTTATAAACTTCATTGATGGAATGGGTAGAGTAAAAATATTTCAAATAGTTTTTTTTTTTTTAAATTTAATACTCATAGAAAATTAACTTAAGAAATAAATTTTATACTAGGTTAAGATGACTAAGCATAATATATTTTCTATAGAGAGGCATACTACATAAAACCAATACACAGATTAACCTAACATACTAGAGCTTATATTTTATTTTATTTTTAAAATTCTTGACATGTTCACATAAATAATATTTGAAAGCTTGAAATTATTAAGGAGATAATTCTTATAGTTGCTTAAGTATTTTATTAGCAAAACATGTTGCAGTCTATGACCCCTAATCTGAGATTTTGATGATGACAAATAATGTTGATTGAATTATCTTATTCTCCATTAGATATTTTGAATGTTACTCTTGTCTGTGAGTACTA
>NW_021586854.1:0-285 GCF_001605985.2 Dendrobium catenatum
TATATGCAGTACGAGCATCATCAGTTTCACTTACAGGTTGTTGACCTTTGAGAAATGTCCAAAATATCAAATAAATAAATATAAGATACCTGTAATCTGCCACAGTCGGCTGCCCATCCCTCGTGTCTGGCAGAAATCCCACTACAGTCACCCATATCCTGCAACGGCGCCAAAATGTCGCTTCCTACGCGTGGGATCTCACCTCAAACCCAATCTATTTCGCGTCAATAAAAAGAGGAAGTGCTGAAGCCTTCGGTTAGCCCCCGTCATTTCTCCTCCCGCAAC
>NW_021586855.1:0-223 GCF_001605985.2 Dendrobium catenatum
ATAATACATTAAGTTACTAAAAAAGTAACTATACATATTACTAAAGATTGGGCAAAGGGATTTTGGACCCAGTGCTAAGTCAAACATCAAGTTACAAGAAAAAATGTAACTGCAACATTCGAATTAGCACAGGAAATTTCTTTACAAAAAGGTCATACAAAGGAACTACCCGCTAGTTTTCTAACGGGGTCCAAAATAAGACCTCTAAAATTTTTTAGATGCC
>NW_021586856.1:0-233 GCF_001605985.2 Dendrobium catenatum
ATATCTAAACCGTGTATTCTTATTAATGACTTGATCGTCCAAAGTCACAATCCCTTCACTAGGTCTATTAATTTTAAAATTACACTCCATATATTCAGTTCTAGATCTATCTACTCAAGTGAAAACCTTTAGACTCTACGGTTGACCTCAATAATTCAAGTTTACCTTCAACTCCCTCTATAGTCCTAACTTCTGAGATGTGGGCTCCGAAAATTCGGCCCCGGCCTCCGCTC
>NW_021586857.1:0-542 GCF_001605985.2 Dendrobium catenatum
ATTAAAAACTATTTATAATTATATTACCCTAAATTCATATTGCGCTCACCTTGCGCCATTGCGTACACTGGGCGCAAATGGCACGTGCCAGCTTGAACATGTGTGCCACGCTATGTAGCTATCGATGTAGGTGAATCGTTGTGAATATGCTTGCTAATATTTCCTTGTTAATATTTTACTTAAAATGTCATAATGTATTTCATAAATATGATTTCTATGAAACTTGGTGAATCGTATAATACTATCTCATGTTCTATGTGATATGCTTGCTTCAATTAACTGGTTGCTTTCTCAGCACTTCGCTTTTCATACTAAAAAAAACTCTTCCGCCTGGGCATAGACATTTTTGCATTTGATGCGCTTGCTCCCACATAAAACCAAACATATTATTTGGGGCTTGAATGGATATCCTTGATTGCCTAAATTCGCAAAGCAATTTGTTCTAAGCTCTCACTTGACATCAGTACTAGCTAGAATGGCATCTTACAATGGTATTTTTAGTACTTTACCATTTGCGTAGTAAGATGGTCAGTAATGCTATG
>NW_021586858.1:0-230 GCF_001605985.2 Dendrobium catenatum
AAACGACAGAGATTGGAAGAACGGTAGTTGGATGACAGTGGTTGGGAGGACTATAGTTGGCGGACTAGCGAAAGTCCTGCGGTGTTCGGCAGACTGGTGGAATTCCGATGGCGGACGGCAAACTATGAAAGTCTTACGATGATCGACGAGCAAGAGGATGTCCGGCGGCAGTCGATGAACTGGTAGAAGTCCGGCGGCGATCTACGAACTGGTGGAAGTCCGACGGCGGT
>NW_021586859.1:0-235 GCF_001605985.2 Dendrobium catenatum
GAAGAAAGATGTACGCTTCAAGTGGGATGAAGATCGTTAAGAAGCATTCGACAACATCAAGAGATATATGTTGAATCCTCCTATTCTTGCGGCGCCTATTCCTGGGAAGCCTCTTATATTGTATACAACAGCACTAGAAGAGTCCCTCGGAGCATTATTGGCCCAGCATAATGTAGAAGGAAAAGAGAATGCGCTTTACTACATCAGTCGGAGGTTGATAGGTGCAGAAATCCGT
>NW_021586860.1:0-508 GCF_001605985.2 Dendrobium catenatum
ATGAGATGGATAAATCTAAGCCAATTAATACTCCCATAACTTCTAGTGTTTCATTGGATAAGGACCCAAGTGGTAAGTCTGTTGATCAGAAGCAGTACAGAGGCATGATTGGATCTTTACTCTACTTGACTGCGAGCCCACCAGACATAATGTTTAGTGTTTGCCTTTGTGCTAGATTTCAAGCCGACCCTAAGGAATCCCACCTGACTACTATTATGAGAAATTTTATTTATCTTTTGGGGACCCAAAGCTTAGGGATTTGGTATTCTAGACACAAAACTTCTTTTGAGATTATTGGATTTTCTGACTCTGATTTTGCAGGATGCAAGGTGGATAGAAAAAGTACTTTAGGAACTTGTCAATTCATAGGATAATCATTGGTGTCATGGTCTAGTAGGAAGCAATATTCTGTTGCACTTTCCACTTCTGAAGCTGAGTACATTGCTCTTGGAAGTTGTGTGCCCCAAGTCCTTTGGTTGAAATAATAGGTATTAGATTTAGGATTACC
>NW_021586861.1:0-370 GCF_001605985.2 Dendrobium catenatum
TACCACCACCCCCCCTTCCTTGCCGTTAAACCTCATATCCCACCCATCCTTCCCTCCGCCGGCCGCCCGTTCCATCTCCTCCACCCGTCCCAATTTCCCCCTTTGACCCGCCAGTCAATCCAGGGAATTCCCCACCGCCGGCCACTCCAAATCAGCCATGGATTTGGACTTCTCAAATTCAATCCGGCTTTCATTACTTTCCTAATTCGTCCCCTATCATTTAGGAGATTTCGGTTTCGAAATTCAAATTGAAATTTGAATTTAAATCTCTCCTTAAATGTTGGAATTCAATTAGGAAATTTTTTTACACCTCATCAAATCTGAAATTAAGTTAGAATTTGAATTAATGGCTTTACTCAATCACATGGGC
>NW_021586862.1:0-282 GCF_001605985.2 Dendrobium catenatum
GGATCCTAGTGATATTTTCGACTAGACATTTAGCTCTTTTGTGAGTTGAGGTAAATTTTGATTTGTACACCCCGGCAAACTGTTGCGGAGGGTGGATGGATTTTGCTTTAAGTGATAGATGGTTGAATTTTATTTTAAATATTTGGATTTTTGTGGAGTTTTTGGATTTTTATGGGTATTTTGGGTGGAGCTTTGGAATATTTGAAATAAACTTTGGATATTTGTGAGATATTTGAAAATATTTGGAGAACCCCTCCGGTTGAGATATGCATTCAACACGGC
>NW_021586863.1:0-234 GCF_001605985.2 Dendrobium catenatum
GGCGCCGTCTGTGGGAAAGCCAATCCCACTACACTAAAGAATCCTCCAATGGTCAACAGGCGTAGCCATCGCATCATGGGAACCTCCCACTCTAATTCACACCAATCCAGGAATCAGTCCCTGAATCAAGGACGACAGGCATCTGCCTCCTTTCACCCCGGTAACCGACACCCTGCAGGAGAAAGAACTTCAGGGCTGTCCCTAGAAGAACGTATCAGAAAAATGGAGGAATCT
>NW_021586864.1:0-283 GCF_001605985.2 Dendrobium catenatum
GCTATTCCTGTAGAAAAACGAAGGCAAAATCGCAGATCAAAACTCAGCCGATACCTGATTTTTATCAACAGAAGTATACATACGAATTTACAGAAAAATCAAACCTAAACTCAGCCGCTCCTCCTACATCGAGGAGATCTTGCTCTGCTGCCGGAAACACTCACGCTGGAGATGTAAAGCAGAAATAACGAATGAAACGGAGTGAGCCCTATTTGGAACGGAGTGGTATATATGAGGTTAAGTTTTTGTTTGAGTTGTTGTTGTGTAATATTTAAGTTTTAGG
>NW_021586865.1:0-238 GCF_001605985.2 Dendrobium catenatum
CCCAAGTAGGAGCCTCAAAAATCCTTCTTAGAAATGGCATGTTAACCCTAATCAATTGATAATGAACCATTCTTAATTTATAAAATCCATTGAAATATTTATAATTGTTCCTAATTAATCCCCTAATCAATAAGAATTGAAACTCTTTTAAATTGATTTCTAGATTTGTCTTAATTTAGTTCTTAGGTAAAATTAAGGTTTAACCAATTTTAATTAATCCTAAAAATCTTAAAAATCC
>NW_021586866.1:0-226 GCF_001605985.2 Dendrobium catenatum
CACCCTCCTCGATCTCTTAGTGAGTTCGTAGGAGAAATTAGATCTCTTTGTGAGTTCTAAATCTTCTTGTTCTACCATTTTTCTTCCTTTATTTCTTGTGATCAATTCGTCGACGTGGAGATACGGTTGAAGCACTTGTGGGAAATTGGAATTTCGCTCCTTGAATTCTTATATTTTTCCATACTTCTTCCTCCCCTTGCTCTTGCCGCCGCCCACTCCAAAACGC
>NW_021586867.1:0-246 GCF_001605985.2 Dendrobium catenatum
AAAAGTGTATGAAATAACATTTGGTTTTAGAAAATCAAAATTAATGGTGGCATTCTTGAAACTTGGAACGTTATGTATTTGTTTAAAGTCATGTGATGAAAGAGTTGGTACCTTTATGAAAGGATTTTCATATACCTTTTTGTGTTAAGTTTTAAGCATCCATAATTTTTGTATGAAATTATTATTTGTTTGAGAGATATCTTAAATAGTTGGAAGAAAAGATGTGAACTTTTCTTTTCTTTTCTT
>NW_021586868.1:0-328 GCF_001605985.2 Dendrobium catenatum
ATAAGATAGAATGGACCCAATCAAAAAGGAAAGAAATTTGAACACAAAATTGAAGTGTTTTCAATTACTTTAGAGAATATGGAATGGTTTGCTGATATGATTGCTTAAATGGTGAGTGATAAATTGACCAAACAGTTTGGATAGAGCTACAAGAAGTTAGGCGAAAGTCGTAAGAAAATTATATGTGTGATTATTAAAGCACCTAGCCACCTACAACACTGCACTGTATATGATGTAAGAAGAGGCATTTATTAATTAGCTTACTTCATAATTTTTTTAATTATTAATTTTTGAACTTTCACAAGTTTTTTAAAGACATGCTAATTCA
>NW_021586869.1:0-253 GCF_001605985.2 Dendrobium catenatum
TGTCATTCTTTAATATATTATTTGAATATTATATAATAAATTAATTTTAATATTTAATTTTACTTTACGAATGAAAAATACTTCAATACCCAATTGTGCAATTTTAAATCTTGCGAGTACAAGACGCAGCAAAAAGAGGGTATATAAGGCATTGAAAAACTTGTTAGCTCGTCAAAACCAGACGATGAAGAAATTCATTGAAAAAATTGATAGACTATACCCCAGATTTTGTGCTTCTCTAGCTTTTTTGTCA
>NW_021586870.1:0-247 GCF_001605985.2 Dendrobium catenatum
AGGATGAAGACGATATTACATTAATGACTAGACAATTTAGAAGCTTTCTAAAAATGAAGCAGAAGAGACGCCAACAATGGAATACAGGTAAGTTTAACAGAAATGGCAAGGTTTCTAATGAAGTGATTTGTTATGAATGCAGGAAACCAGGTCTAACATTTGATATTTTTGCAGGGTTGCTCGCACATAAGACCTCATGGGAGCATATTGTACCTGGACAGCAGATGTTCAAAGCATATGACTGGAG
>NW_021586871.1:0-552 GCF_001605985.2 Dendrobium catenatum
AGTCCCAAGCAAGAAGAGAAGGAAAAAAAAAGTAAGAGAGCTCTCTTGCCACCAGACACTTCCTCGACCACCACCGGACTTCCACCCGACAACCTATTAACGTCGAAGTTCTGCCCGACCGCCAATTGACGGCGAAGTTCTGCCATCTTGGACTTCTTCTCGTCACTAGACTTTTAGCAGACTTATACTGGATGTCGGCCTTCCTTCCATTGTCGTATGTCTACCTAACGTAGGTCTTCCACCGGTCGTCGGACTTCTACTCGACACCAAATTGTAGCCCATTGCCAAATTTCTACCCAACTTTGAACTTCTGCCCGTTGCCATACTTCTACTGGTCGTCAGACTTTCATCGGACTTCTACCCGACGCTGAACTTTCTGACGTCTTCTAACCCCATTGCCATATGACTACAATCCTTCAGATGTCCTTAACTAGAAAACATTATTTCTGACTATTGTCGCCTGCAAACTATGATCCTTTTGACATCCATTGCCAGACAATAATTTTTTTATCCACTATATACACTACAAGAAAATAGGTAATTAGTGACCAA
>NW_021586872.1:0-294 GCF_001605985.2 Dendrobium catenatum
CCCGAGGTGAAACTCTCATTATTAAATTGTGGATTGTTTGCTAATAGCTCTTCGCATTGCTACTATTTTTGTTTATCTACTATAATTGGTTACTCTACATTTGCTCCTTTGCCTAAGCAAGTAGAAAACTAAGATTCTTTAATGAATTTGCTTGTTATTTCAATAAGTTATTAATTGAGATTTCATTGTCAATTATTCTTAAATTTCTTATCAAGCTCCTTTTGCATGTGGTTTTACATCATCTTGGTATCAGAGCTTGGCTAGCATAGGCTATGCATGCTAGAAAACATCCTA
>NW_021586873.1:0-331 GCF_001605985.2 Dendrobium catenatum
TACATATTCCATTTTAGCATCCGGAGGGACTAAGGCAACGAGAAGAGACTGGAGAAAAAAATCTTGCACTCAGAGCATACATAAAGGAAAGATGTAGGTGGCATCATCCATGTGATGCAGATAGATAGTATTTATAGTGCTTGAAGAAAATGGAACTTATCCACTAATGAGACGTACTACGTGACACCTAGTGTAGTAACCTTGAATCCTAAAATTAAGGTGGGTTTAGTACTCTACCCAACACTAATACCCTTGTCCTAGCTAAAACACCTAGGCTTATATACTGCCTGAAAATGAAAGCTAACTAACCACCTAAGAGTGTAAAATCCAT
>NW_021586874.1:0-288 GCF_001605985.2 Dendrobium catenatum
GGTATGTTTGAGGCTTGAATGAAATTTGAGATTTGAGTTGAATGAAGCTTGAGATTTTAATTGATCAAGGGTTGGGATTGACTTGAAGTTGGAGTTAATCAAAGGAAGGGATTGATTTGAGTCTGGAGTTGATCAAAGGTAGGGATTTATTTGAGTATGGAATAGTCCTAGGATCTAGAGGGGTTCTAAGATCTAGGATCTGGAGAATCCTAAGCTCTAGAGTAGGCCCTAAGGTCTAGAGTGGATCCTACGGTCTGGCTCATGAAAGGTTCTTAAGGTCTAGAGTGG
>NW_021586875.1:0-1458 GCF_001605985.2 Dendrobium catenatum
GTTACAAAAGATGAGCATAAGTGTATCCTCACTGTAAACTACAGAAAATAACATAGAGCTGCGGGCTTGCTATCTACAGACATGGATGGTATGATATTTTTCATCAAAAGATACAAAAGCAGTTTTTTCATGCATATCAAAGTTATGAAAAACTATTATCAAAAGGACAATTATGATGCACCTAAAAAATGTCCATTTAATTGTGTTTTTATTCATCTTTAATCTACTTGATCTATTTCAATGCTTCATCATAATTAATAGCTATAACAATTGTTTAACAATAGGAATTTGTGAATGTAACGACTATTGTGGTGCTCAATAATTCACATCTTCTTATCTAGTGATCAAGTGAAGTTAATTTTCTCCTGTACCAAAATATCTTATGCTTATTTCCATTGCTCTAGGATTCTAGTGAGTTAGATAAGATGTTTCATGCGATCGCAGTCATTTGTCATGTATGTTTTTTCTATTTATGGTGCAGTAGGATATTTAGTTTTTATTTCATTTTATTAGTTTATTATTTGAGGAAATAGGCCATAATCTCTATTTATGACGGTTTTTAAGTGATACAATATGACTATATTGTTTTTGTTGCTGTTTTTATGCAAATCAATCGCTGGAATTCTTGCAAAAGATTGTTTATGAAAATTATCCATATTACTAACAGATTGGATATCTTCAAATTATGAATTTTGTATTTCTTTTTTTGTGCAGGCTATTGCTTTTTCTCATGATTTTTTGTTGAATACAGTTCCATTTATTTTGCCAACTCCAGCTATATTCAATCTGGATCAAATCAATGCACTTACAATGGATACAGTAGTATCAAAAAATGGTTCGTGTCATTTAAAAGAAAAAAAAAAAACAACCTTGCTGCTCATTCAATAGCCAAAAAGATAATTTTTATACCTATAGATTTTTTTTTTTTTCAGTATTTGTGCATCACACTTAAGCATATAATGGTCTTCTTTCAACTTTGACATTACAGTAATTAGTGTTTTTTGTTTCAAGTAATGGTTCATTTTAACCACGAGCAACTTTATTGCAGGTTTATTTTATGGATACCCATATTTGGTATTCAATTTTCTCAACTTTTTATGGAGGTGTTTCTGGAGCATTTGGTCGACTTGGCGAGGTAAAACATCTGCATACTGAAAATTTTGTTAGCTACACTTTTGTAAATCATCAGCTCACCTTATTCCAAGTATACTAATTCTTTCATTTGGCAAGAGGTGGCTCACCAAGCCATGAGTTAGTCTAAAGAATTGTGAGGAAATTTATTCATGTTGAAATGAAGCACAGAAAAAAAAAAAAATCAGGGAGTTTATGCTATAGAGAGCTGCCTGTTTGTTTTTGAAGATACTATCCTGCTGGGATCCCTTCACCTGATGAAAGCAGAGAAATACAAGTTTTTTTGTATATTTTACTATTATTTTGTTTTTGCTTCTTTATAGAATA
>NW_021586876.1:0-3618 GCF_001605985.2 Dendrobium catenatum
TTTCGATGATCATTATGCCATTGTTAATACATATAGGATTACATAAAATACGTCATTTGCTTCTACTAATTATGATTAATGATGTGATTAAGTAATAGCTTTGATGTATCATAAAAAAAATTATGTTGATCGGGCACAAATCTCGAAGCAAAATCAAGTTGGAAATTTCCAAAATTTAAATTGAGATCATCCGAACTCCGATTTCAGCAAACTTATAGTCGAACTTAACGTCTCGGAAATACAAACCCAACGACACCAAATTCGACTCAATCCGAGCCCAAATGGGTCCAAATCAAGGGTCCGAAGCGCTGTTGGAAAGTTTGAACCACAATTTGGATTACCAAACGATTTCCAAACATGACATGCTTATAATCGAATCGAGCGGCATGACGAGAAGAAGCCAACGAGCCTAAGATCACTGAATACTGATATCACTAAGAGATTCAAATGTCCATCAAATGGTTCATGATCAAAGGATTCAACATCAGACGTCCATCCAAGCCACTCCCCATATGCCCTTGATCTCCAACATATTTATGGGCCATGCTAATCTAGAAAATCTATAAATAGACCCTCCTCCCTCTCGAAATGGGGGGCTCCAAGAAAGAGAGCAAGAGAGAGATTAGATATCGCTCTTGCCTCTTCGCTCCTTCTCGACCACCGCCTGAGTTCTACCAGGCCACCACTGGAGGCCCTAACTTCTACTGGACCACCACCTGAGGCCCGAACTTCTGCTGGACCACCTGAGGCACGTACTTCTGCCTAACCTCCACGTGATGCTTGGACTTCTACCGGACCACCACCTGATGCCCAGTCTTCTACCGGACCACCACCTTAGGCCCAAACTTCTACCAGACCACCACCTGATGCCCAGACTTCTGTTGAACCACCATCTAAGGCCTGGACTTCTGTTGGACCACCACCTGAGGCCTAGACTTCTGTCGGACCACCACCTGATGCCCGAATTTCTACCGGACCACCATTTTAGCCCTGGACTTCTACTGGACCATCACCTAAGGCCCGAACTTCTAACATACCACCACCTGAGGCCCGGACTTCTGCCGGACCACCACATGAGGCTTAGACTTCTACTGGACCCACCACCTAATGCTTGGACTTCTGTCGAACCACCACCTGAGGCCCGAACTTCTATCGGAACACCACCTGACGCCCAGACTTTTGCCGGACCACCACACGAGGCCCAAAATTCTGCTAGACCACCACCTGAGGCCCAGACTTCTGCCGGACCACAAATTGACTATATGCACCTAACCACCTAACTATATGCCCAGAGTTTTACCAGAGTACCGCCCTACTCCAACAGTCTTTCTGACCCCGATCTCCAGCCAACTACAGTGTTTTGGACCCCTATCTCCTAATTACTTTGTACTTCCGACCTTCGTCGCCTACTATGGTCCTTCTAACCTACATCACCAGATAATGATCTTTCTGACTTCGGTCTCCTGCATACTACAGTCTTTCCAACCTACATCAGCTGACAATGGTCTTTCTAACCCCGATCACTTGCCTACTACAGTCTTTCCGACCTCTATCTTATCAACTATGGTCCTGCCGACCAAATAAACATGTCTATGTTGATTATTGTAACTCCCACAATATAATACACTCTATATGATGTACATTTGTGACATCAAGCAAGATCTTTTTCCTAAGAAGGGCCTCATTTGTAATCGACTGCAAATACTAGTGGATTCATTCAAATTGGGCCAGGCCCCATAGTTTTTCCCCCTTTTAGGGGTTTCTATGTAAAAACTCTAGTGTCTCTTATGAATGCTACACCCTCTCTCTTATCTGCTTGTGTGCTGAATTTTCATACAACGCTAAGATGCTAAACTTTATATTTCTCTACCGCCGCGAATATTCCAGGACATAACAAGCTTAATGAATGATTATTGGTTAACTACATCGATAAATAGACTTGGATCTTATCCATATGAAGAAACAGACTTCCATTCAGTTGATTTAATATTTTGATTGACTAAGAATTCTTACTTACGGTTTGAAGAAGTATCAATTTTTCTAAAAATAAGCTGCGCAAATTCTGTCAAATTAGTTGACAGCGAAAGTAGTTGAAAGTGATTATCAAATAATGTCCTAATTTAGATTTTATTTGGGAGAGCTTTATTCCTCTTTTTTAAAGTAAATTTTTAGTAAAAAATTTATTAAACTAAAAATTTTTGCATTAAAAAATTATTTTAAAAAACAATAAGGAAGTTTTTCTAAACAAAGCTTTTTAACTTATGAATTATTTAAAATAATTTATTTTAATTATAATTAAAATAATTTATTTTAATTATAAAATTAATAAGTCAAAGCAATCAAATTATTTTTCAAAATGTACTGAATCAAATCGAACTTTTATTTGATTAATTTGATTGAATTTTTAATAAATTAAAATATAATTAATTTCAATAAAAATTCCAAATTATTTTTATTATTAAGATAAAAGTACATAACATGTTTATGAATAAGAATTTTAAGTTTTTTTAATGAAAATTATAAATTTTGACCAAATTATAATAAATATTTTCATATAATCATAAATTATTAATGTTATTTTTGATTTTAGCGTTTACATTTAAATGAATGGAATTTAATTAATTTATAAAAAGTAAATAACAAGAATAATTAAAACATAAAATTTAAAATTATTAAATCATTTGCTTAAAAATCGGGACCGGTTCAACCGTGAAACCGTTTTTTGAAGGCTAGTTCGGTTCAATCTGATAAACCAGGTTGCTTCAAACCCGGCCGATTTTTTGGCAAGAACCCGTCGGTTAACCAATGAACCGCGCGAAACCGGATCCAGGTTTTTAAAACGCCCGGCCCCCGGTTCCAAAAATTTTTAAATATAAAATAATGAAGTAAATTATTTATAGTAAAAATAATATAAATATTAAAATATAAACTTTTATAATTTTATATTAAAAGACAAGATTTAATATGATTTTAATCATCTCATATATTTATACTCCACATGATCTCTTTGACATGAGTGAAAGCAAAAAAGATTATATTAAACTTTACAATATAAAATTTACAAAGCAAAAAAGTCATTCTTTAGTTCATTATATACACTTATACAAAATATTTTGTAAATCAATTTTTTAAATTAAATTTTATAACTATGTAATAATATTTATTTTTTTAGTTGAAACTATTAATTTTTTTAATTTGATAATATTTATTTTTTCTTAAGTTATTTAAATTTATTATTATATTATATTATGAAGTTTTATGTCATATTCATGTTTGGTTCGTTTAGCCGCTCGAGTGAAATTATATGATATAAGTTCTAATATATAGAAAAATTAATTTTTTTGTTAATTTGAATAATATTATTTTTTTTTAAAGTTTGTTTTATTTTTATCAAAAAATTTACTCTTATGTTAACAAATTTTGCAAAGTGTTAGTTTTTCAACTCTAAATTTTATATTTACTAAATGAAATATTTTATATAAAATGTTTAATTATAATTTTATAATTTTATGTTGAGAGATTTTTAAAGAAATTTATAATATTAAATTAAAATCAAATATGTAATATAAATTAATATATTTATTATGAATTATTATATTTTATATTTTATTAATTTAT
>NW_021586877.1:0-589 GCF_001605985.2 Dendrobium catenatum
AGCGAATACAGCGTTGAAGAGAATTAGCTCCATCACAGATCAGCCTCCAGGCTGGCGAATCAGTACGCGCAGGAGAAGCAGCCCAAGGAGAGGGACCATACTTCTCCCGAAGGCAGCTATTAAGAAGGGTATGCGGGTCGCTAATGAAGCTCCACGCAAGGCGAGCCCGGAGAGGGCCCGACCAAGCCTCAGCCGCATGAAAGCCCAATCCCCCCGAACTCTTAGGCTTGCACAGATCCTCCCAAGCGAGGTAATGTAATCCCCTAGTATCGGGGCTATGGTCCCAAAGAAAACTGCGGGCAAGTTTTTCAATCGTATTAAGCACCCCCCGCGGAATAACAGAGTGGGATGTATAATAGATTGAAATGGGAAGGAGAGCCGCATTAATAAGGGTAGTCCGGCCAGCAAGAGACAGATGACGGTTACCCCAAGCCATCGTTTTTGCAGAGGCGTTCTGAATAACTTTGGAGAAGTCAGCAGAAGTGGTCTTAGACATTTTCAGAGGAATGCCCAAATAATCGAATTGGTCCACTCTCCGGAACCCAGCCAGCTTAGGCAGCCTAATCCGCTTCCAGTAGGGGGTGCTTTT
>NW_021586878.1:0-214 GCF_001605985.2 Dendrobium catenatum
ATAATTTATTATTATCTTATAAGAAATTTAGATCATTTAGATTACGAAAATTATAAAGTTATTTAGAGTGAAAATTTATATGCCCAACATCGCTTATTAGTTTTTGATTGAAAGATGAAAGGGTATAATATAAAAAAATAAAATGAAACATTATTCTCAGATTAAATGAGGGCATTTAAAAAATACTAACAAAAATATTTTTGAGAGTAAGGTT
>NW_021586879.1:0-382 GCF_001605985.2 Dendrobium catenatum
AGCTGGCTCCCCCAATCCAGGCCGGGATAAGTCCAGACCTTTGTATCGCATTAGCTAGGACACTGGTCTTAGTGTGTGTCGAACACTAAGTCCAACCTAGATTTAGGATTCAGGACTACTACATTCGGTCTCGTAGTAAGCCTTAAATAGTAGGTAGGTCCCTTCTTTTCAGCGACCCTAAATCCTACTTATCCGCGTTACAGGATGACGCCACCTCCATCCTTCTCTCACGCATGTGATTGAGTGCATGATTTTCATTTCTCCAGTTTCTCTCTAGTGCCTTAGAGCCTCCGAATGCTGGTATGAGCCACGCATGTTGATTCAGCCCTTCAGACCTGTCTTCCTTTTGAGTAGGATTTCCTAGTCTATACCCTTGTGCCGA
>NW_021586880.1:0-365 GCF_001605985.2 Dendrobium catenatum
CTCATTGCATGCTTTAGGAAAGGATTTTTCAAATTTTAAAAAAGTTAACAAAATTCTTCGATGTCTATTAGAAAAATTTGATCCTAAAGTTGTTGATATTTGTGAATCTAAATATTTGAATGTATATTCTACTGATAATTTGATTGGCTCACTCATTGCCTACGAGCAAGGTTTGGGTCAAAGACTTTTAGATACTGGTGAAACAATCATTCTAAAAGCTGAAGATACGGAAAGAAGAAGCTTAGTTGGTGACGATAGCAATGACTTATCAAGCAAATCATAAAGCTCACCAAAGCATAAGCAAAAATAGAAAAAAAAAATAAAAATTGTAAGGATGTTAATATTTCCTCTGATGTTATTTATTT
>NW_021586881.1:0-241 GCF_001605985.2 Dendrobium catenatum
TTGCCCTCGGGGCTACAATCATGACTCAGCTCATACTTAGGGTACAATAAGAAATTCTAAGAAATAAAAGAAAATGCATAAAAGAAATACAAAAGTAACTAGAAATATAAACTCTGAATCGTGGCCGTTGATCTGCGCTGTCTCCGGCGATACACATGTCTGAACCTCTGGTCGATGTCCACATCAAAAGCAAGCAGATGTGGAATGATATATTCTTAGGAATGAAAAATTAGAAGATGGA
>NW_021586882.1:0-1376 GCF_001605985.2 Dendrobium catenatum
ATGATATAAATATCGTCCTGTATGATCAGTGCAATTTAAGCCCAATAAGTCGGGATGATTTAAGACGATCAGAAGAAATTTGTTCATATCATTCAGGATGATAATATATCATCCAGGATGATCAGTACAAATCGTGGAATATCGTCCTAAACATCGCCCTAAAAAAGAGCTGTTCGATGTCCAATCATCCAGCGTATCGCCCTAATTAGGGTTTCTGGTTTTGAACCGATTCTCCAGGATGATATAAAATTCGTCCTGGATGATGTTACCAAAAACAATAAACTCTAAGGAACAGTCAGAAATCTTCCAATTTACAAAGCATCAGGAGCCACACCAAATACAATAGACTCAAGAAAGGAAAAGGGTTATAAATTGACTCAGACCTAGTCTACCCAAACTTGAGATGGTTCCAAATTGCAGTCTGATCATGTCTACCTAAAATGTCAGTAGATAAGGCCGTCGTAGAGAACATATCATCAAAATCATAATAAGGTGTTTGCAATGAGAGTGTTTTCTATCATCAAAATTATCATTCATAAAAATAGATCTGCAACAATCTCCCCCTTTTTTATGATGGCAAACATTACAATTTGAATTTTTAAAAAGGAAGCATTTTCTCCTAATCTCCCCCTCACTAGAATAAAACTTTTAAAAAATAGGGGAGATAAAAAATATTTTTGTTGTTTTTAATTTTATGAAAGGAAAAAAAAGATACAAACTGTACAAAAATTCAACAACAGTATGTTCTCCCCATTTGACATTATCAAAAATAGAATGGGCACAAACAAAAAAAATAAATGATTTAAAGACAAGAATGATCCCTGATCTAGTGAACAAAACAAATAATCTTAAAATGAGAAAGTTACCTCTTTGTTTTAATCAAAAACTTTAGTAAAAAATGCATAACCTAGAAAAGGTTAGAAATTCATAATTTGATAATCCAAACTCAAGTTCTTTAAAAAGGCTAAAAAAAAATTTAATTCAATATCTAAATCAAGGAATAAATTAGAGAAATAAATAGTCATTTTTCAAAAACTCCTTCCATAAAATATATCTAATGGAAGATCAATGCACGAATTATTAAATCATGAATCAAGATTTTCAAACTCAAATATCACAAGGATCAAGGATTTTCTTAAGCTTTAAGAAGTACAAGAATGATAAGCATTAAATTTTGTGGGCTCATTTTATGCATCTTGACAATTGGTTGGCACACTAAGCATCTTTTGATTTTTGATACACTTTGTGTATTCCCCTTTTTTTTCGATTTGGCGTCTTTGCGCATCTTTTATTTTTGACATCATTGGCCAATTTCTTTAAATATGCTCCTTTCTGAAATATTAAAAACAAAAGTAAACCCATCCTATTGACAAAGC